>NC_056727.1:959457853-959501487 GCF_019279795.1 Protopterus annectens
TTGTTATAGACATTTGCATTAAATTGAACTAAAATGTAATGCATTAAAATGTACTTAGGAATTTGTCATATTTTACATCCTTTTTATTAAATTATAGTGACATGTTACCCAATCACTCATCTGCATTTCTGGTGGTAGCTGTTCTTTACAGCAGGACTAAAACTTGGTTCATTGATGAATTGGAGTTTATTCCAGCTAAGGCAGGACTTCTATAAAGTTGAACTGATTTAAATGTCTCTGAAGTGGATTGAGTAGGTTACTTATTCATATAGTACTGCATCCTGGAGACAAGTCTGATATGTAAAATTGTTCAGTGTGACATTTGAAACTGAATCAAAGAAATCAGCCTGAGGGATAAAGGTATAGACCAATTATCAACATTATATGCTTGCTAGATTTAGGTCCACAAAGAATTGTATATGCCTTAATGGCAGTATCTGAAAAAGGGGAAGCAGATACACATTAGCAGGCTGTAGGGACCAGAAATAAACTTTGAATAGTTGTGACAAGTAATAAATTACTGAACTATTGAGATATAGGAGTCATTTTATTATTTACGAGAAGGACTGTGTTACTAGTTGCTAGTTTCAGTATGCAATCATCCCGTACTTTTTTATTTTTATTTTATTTTGCTAAATAGTGCCTGCAATAACTTAATGCATTTTGCTTGTTCTTTAGCAGGATTCCTTTCTACCTTTCTAGCCTCTGAAGACAAACACTGAATTAGCTTCTTTTATTTATTTATTTATTTATTTTTTGCAGGCTTGCTGGATGAATATTTAAATAAACAAGAAATTAGGTCAATAAATACATTTGGCACTCACAGAATAAACTGTTTAAAAACCTAACACTTTCTGCAGTTCATTGTGGGCTTCAAAAATGCCATATAATTAAACAATTGAAAACTTAAGCACATAATTAACACTCTTCATCTTTCATGTTACATAAAACACATATTACAAAGCTGTAAAATGCTAGAACTGCCTTTATAATTGCCGCTTCAGTCACATATTTTCTAACCACTGCTGTCAAACACTGCTCTTTTTCCAAGAATCAGTGTAAGTTATACAGTAGGAAACTGTAAACTTTCTCAAAATGCATGCCATCTTTATTCCAATTACACTACAGTGGAGAAACAAATGCAGTAAGAAACCTTTTAAAAAGCACTGAGGCAGAAAATATAAACTGGTTGTGATGGTATATTTCAAAGGTACTCTGTAAATAAATATGTACAGTCAATCAATCAAAATGCAATCAGATTCCATGACAACAGTCTCTGGTGAAATATTGCATATATTTGCAGCATTGTGGTCCTCTTGACTTGCGGTATTCCTGAGTTGTGCAATAATATATTGATTTATATGAGTCATATCTCTCATCCTATAGCACTTCAGTACTAAAGTTAGTCAGTTTGTTTCAAAAAAGCTCAGTTCCACATTTAGAGGATTTGCCATGCATTAGGCATTATGATTTCAAAGCTAAAACGCTCAGCAAATAATTCTACAGCCATATTGTTCCACTCAGTCATAGTGTTCCACTAAGAAATTTTGTTAGCATAAAAGCATACGTTTTATGGTGATTTGAACTTCATAGCTAAATATTGTATAATGTGTTCCATATCTTGCTCAATTCTTCCAGATATTGAAAGTTATTATTACATATTTGAAGACAGATGGCTAAAATCTATGGTAAAATGTTCTATGCCCTGAATAAAGAAAAAAATCAAATATTACTGTACTTAAATTAAAATTAGATCATTTATTGATGTTGCTTCTAAATAATGACTTAATTAAACTTTCATGAAAAACACCACACAACATGCTATTTAAAAATGAATAATAGATCATTAGCAGACATAGATTTCAAAGACTTTTGCATATACTTGACACAAAGACAGTTATTAACAGAGTAAATATATTATCCAGCACCCTGCTCACCACTGTTTATCAGTTACATGTAGTACTGAGCTCTTCATTTTGTAATCTCCCCATTTGTACTTCTGTTAAGAGTTAACTTTTCCAGCATTTGGCTGCTGTGCTTTGCCACTTATACTGTACATTAACATTAATTATTTAAGCATTGTTAATGCAATTATTATTTTATATGCAATCTCCTAAGTCTGCCTTCACAATGGTTCTCACATATGTACCTAATAAACACGTTTTAAGTAATGTTTCATCACTTGTCTTTATATGAGACTGATAAAGGCATCCTGAAGCCTGCATGAACAGTAACTACATTTCAGCAAAGGATGGGTTGGGATTTGACTTATTTATGGGCACAGATGTTATAAACATCAGTCCTGAGATTCACACCCAGGTCTGGCATATCTCCTTGTACTAGACTATACCACTGCATTTTAAACTTAAATTACAGTGTGCACATGTGGTATTGACACAATCCTAAACCCCTTTTCCAAATCAGAATGACTGATACCTGATTATAAAATAGTGCATGCTCTTTAGAACATTTAGAGCAATTCACACTGTAACATGAAGCAAGAGGTGCACCCACATTACTGTAACCTTCCATGTGCAATTAAATCCACACAGTTACATATTAGTATTTCAGCAGATGCACCTTATTTGTCCTGTGCTCTAATCATTATAAAATATGAAGCTAGAAGGTTAGGTGTTATAAAAGGGGCATCTTTAAGTGAAGGCTGCAATTATTCTTGGTTAAGAAAATAAAGTAAAATAGACACATAAACAATGTTTTACATTTGCAAAAGCAATGTTTTGAACTTAAAGTATAATTACCTAGATGATACACGAAGATTACTTATGTGAAAAGGAAAAAGCACCTTACTCTTCTTCTGTTATGATGTGTTAGGATCTGAATCAAGAAGGATTATTCAAATCAGAATATCATATGAAAATCTAGATTATCTGTATAACATAAGACAAAGCAAAACAATAAACAACAAAGATTTGTTAAAATATCCTACCTCTGGAGAGAAATGCAGTGCTTTTTGTTGAAATCATGCCTTGTTGTGTTAAAAGTAAAAGTGCTGGATCAAAAATATTTAAAATTACATATTTTAAAATGTCTACCTAAAAAGTAATAGAAATATTTCTTTTAATTTCAGTTTCTCTGCTGAATCATTGTTTTAACAACCAATATAAATGGATTCTTATGGGTAAACACAGTTTTCCATGTTGTTTTACTTACAATGGTTTGCTATTGTATAAGGAAAAAATGGATCCATATTAGCGTATCGAATAGACAAAAGCTATTTAGTCCATTACTGTCGAATTGGCAAAATAGCGAAGACACGGAACATCAAATTTTTTCCCAAGGAAAAAAATTTGTGGGCCGTCTTCAGGACTTTGCCATTTCCTCCACTATGGTGCAGTCTCGGAGTTGGTATATTTAAGTAGGGGGGTGTAGGGGGCAAAGCCCCCCACTTATCTTTGCGTTTAAGTTTTTTTTTTTTTTTTTTGCAGAGCAGCAAATTTTTTTCCCGGGAAAAAATTTGCTGTTCCGTTTGTTCAATATTTTGTGGTTTAGACATTATTGGTACGATGAAATAGCATTTGCTATTTTCATCGTATGATAAGATAATATAGACGCAGAAAAAATAGCAGAAACTCATGCTTGCATATAGAAATGCAATTGAAAATGTGTAAAGAACTCATTCATTTTAGTATTTATTAAAAGTAAGCTGTTTCAGTATTATGTACTGATATTACTATCCTCCCCCTCAAAAAATGTTTTTCTTACATACTGCTTGATTTAAAATACTTATCAGAATCCAAATGTTGAAACGATAAAATTTACTGAACTGTAATTTCATGAGCAAATAATCATAGAAACAAAAGCAGATTAAGTTGCGTCTATGCAGTAACAATATTTATTTACATTTTTTAACCTGACATATTTTAAATGAAAAAAGACAATTTTAGAGTTGTTTAATAATGGTATTGGGGTACTGAAAATGCAGATAAAAATGTCTGTGGGTAATCCAAGAAAAATTTTTTGATTTCAGGTTTGAGTACTATTGTAGACGCATATATTTTTAATTTTATCTAATTAAAAAAAAAAGTAAATAAAAACACATTATAAATGAGTAAAGTTCACAAATGCAGCAATATACAGAAGCACATCAGAGCCACAGACTGCAGAGTTTGTATGTCTTACAAAGATTTTCTGACTTTAATGCCTCAGAAGTGTTATCAAAATATATTTGGAGTGAAACCTCAATATAGTATGTTGTGCCATATTAACATGTATGTGTAAGGCTAAAAGTATATGTCAAACTTAGAAAAAACTTAAATTTATTCAAAAGTTTTGAACTGTAGTGATCTCAACAAAAGCAGACTTTTGTAGAATAATGCAAGAATTTAGGGTGACAGATGCCATAAAAGTATGAGGTACCCACCAGGAGACACTTTATTTCAGTGATACAGAAACCTTGTAAATGAATTACATAAACAGTAGATGGTCTAATCATAACAGTATTATAGATGCAAAGAATTCACAAAGTAAACTTTTACTGAGACTGCTAAGAATGTTAACACTGAGGCTATTAGGAATAGTTCAGAATCTCTGTTTAGTATACAGTAAGGATCCTCAGTACAGGAAGTCCCCAGGATTGAGTATCATATATTGTGACAGCCCATCAGTAAGTCAATTACTGGAGCACTATTCTTATAGAATAACATTTCATAAGAACTCCTATAATCTTTCTAACCAAGATGAAATGTTTTCAGTAATTAAGAATGCTGGGACCTGGTTGGAATGAAAACTTTGCAGCAAATGTGCAAGTGTTGATAATGGCAAACAAAACTGTTACAACTCTTGAGTTATTTGTGAAACAAGGAATTAGTATGTTTTTTTTTCTGATACTCATTGCAGGTGCCCTGTCATGTCTTACTAGTTCTGTTAGCAAAATCAGCAAGTTTTAACGAAGACAGCTGAATGCCTGTTTTCAGACAGAGGAATGATGCTGATAACATTCAGAAATACCAGATGGTTACAGTGTGCTAACAAGCATTCTGCAGTACAAAAGTTTGCAACGTCTGTTATGCAAACAGTTATTATATGGCCGTAAAGATAAATCAGACAGTATGTAAAATAGAAAATAAAAATGTTGACCAGAGTATGCAATTCAAAGGGTGCAATTTAATATAAAATGATTAGTGCTTTTGTTCCTTGTTACAAAATGGAAGTTCATCAGACGTTCTAGAAATACTAACATCATGTTTAAATACTAGTACCTGTCCAATCACAGGCAACAAAGGAATGAACCAACCATCACATTCATTTATTTATTTATTGCATTTGTTTATTGCATTTGTTTACTGGGAAGGTCCACTGAGCCAAAGAGTGCCCATTTTCAGTGGAGGACCAGGAGAAAAGCTCCACAGTGACATCTATAATACATACAATTAGATTAAAGCTCAAATAAACAATACAATACATACAATTTGATAAAAAACAGGGATAGCTCAAATAAACTATACCACATGTACTACTTGATAATAATAGCAAATATAACAGATTAATCTGTATAAGAATTTTTGACAAAGAAAGAAAGGAGGGCAGTGTCAGTGACATGATCCCTATTGTTAAAAACACACATTCATATTAAAATAATACAATATATGTGTAAAATATACATATCTATATATCTATATATACATATTTTTTTGCAAAAGAAAACATAATAAACCATCACACGCAAAACACTGAAACACTTAAAACATTTTAACTATTTATAATTTATCAGCAAGTAGAGCAAAAGTACTACTTATAGAAATGTGTTCGTTAATACCTGGCAGCTGAGCTGCATTAAGCAACAGTTGCCAGTACAGCTACTTATATTCTAAGCAAGAAGACCAGTTCCCACCTCTAACACTGTGTAACCTTCATCAATATGTAAAACACATTTTTTTTATAATTCTTTCACTGCTGTATGTGCCTATGAAGAGCATTTCTAGAATTCCTTTTTCTAACAACATAAAATGTTGATATATCCTATTCTTTAAAGAAGGTTCAGCTTTGCCCACATAAAATACATAATACAAATAGCTATATAAACTACCCAATTAGTGTTATAATCAAGCCTACCATTGGTACTGATGACTGTAGGGTGACTCCCTATTGTAATGTTAATATTGTCATTAACTGACATATATTGGGTACATGTTCCACCTTTCTTCATTCATTTTTCTAAATCACTGTTCCATTTTCTTCCCTTTTTATTCCTTTCAAAATAAGATTTAAAATTCTTACCTTTCTTATACACTATGTCAGGACTAATACCCTGCTTTGACGCTAGTTAAAAAGTCAGAAAGACACCCTTCCAATTTTTGTAAAGAATATTTCTTACTTCACTGCTGCTATTATTATATGTCAGAACCACAGCCTTATTCATGCTGTTATATTTTGTAATATATTGTAGATAATGAACTCCTACATACTTATGTACAACTCATGTCAAAAATAGAAAAGTGCTAAGTGAGACATCTTGCTTCTACATTGCAATGTGTTTTAAAAGCATGAATATTTCAGATAAAGTTAAGCACATTTGTTCTTTGTTAACTAGAAGTTCTTCAGAAAAAACAATGCTCTCCACAAAATTTCTAAAATAATTTCAAAGCCTGTCACATGACAAGTCAGCTGATCATTTCATAAACATATATATATATATAAATCAATAAATATTAAATATCAACTTAAAAAAGTTATAATAAAATGTTAAATAATGTGTGCTTCTTCTGTGTGCATGTACAGTTTTCTAGCTTTTAATAAATATTTAATGTTAATAATTTCATTTAATCCCAGAACCTTATCTGATACTACAAATAGCTGCAATCTTACTTCCCTTACTTCTAACTTGTTGATAAAACACCAGTAAGTGTGCCATCAATAAGTTGATCCAAAACAAAAAAATTAAATTTTCTGTAATTTTTACACATTAGGGTATACTTATCAACAACCTTTTAATGGTTTTCTTTTTAATGGCTAACTGATGCTCATAAATCCTTTACAACAGTTTCCTTGTAGTTTTATCCACATACAAAGCTTTGCAGGTGTTGCACATTGCTAGGTAAACTAAACCTGAAGAACTACAAGTGTGTCTATCCGTACTAGTGTTCTCTTTGTCAAGATGTTTAATGACTACACTGGAATCTGTGTTTATGAAGTAAGAAAATGTACAACCATAACATGGATATGTTCCAGTAGACTTGTGAGTATTTTTTGTAATAAATCTCTGATGTTAAAATATTTCTTATAAACAAATGCTGGATTATTACCTAAAGCCTCTGCCAACTCCTGATTCCCTATAATGATTTTCCAGTTGTTTCTAACAATATTTTAATAGAGCTCATGTCCCTACTGATTGAAATTGGGCAAAGATGTGACAACATCTTCTCCTAACTTCTTTCTTTTTAGTGTGACACCACAAATTAAAATGGGTGGAAAAGACTGATGTCTCTTCTTTTTAATTTCATTACAGATCAAGTTCTATCTTTTCTGAACTGTAGCCTCTTTCCAAAAAAAAAAAAAAAAAACCTTTCAAAAATGAACATTATTCCTTAAATTTAAAGTTGTCACTATTATAAAGATTAAGTCTAATGAGCTGTTCTCTGATGACATTATGCTTCATGAAGTGAGGATGCTGACTAGTACTATGTATACAAGTGTTAGTGAAAATACTTTTTTCTATAAATGTTACTAAAGAATTTTTTTATCAGTAACACTGAAAAAAATTCTAAGTCCAAGAAATGTACTACATCTCATTTTTTATAATAAATTTCAGTTAGTAATAGAATTAATTTCTTTAAAAAAATAAAGTTGTCCAAGGTGTTTTTCCAAATAATTAGCAAGTCATCAATGTATCTTTTGTAAAAAGATAAACTTGAACCACTTGTTTTTGACTAAAAATTCCTGTTCCCACCAGCTTAACACTAAGTTTGCAAAAACAGGTGCCAACTTGGCACCCATAGCTACACTTTTTACTTGCTGAGAGATGCTTTCATCAAAAACCAAAGAAATTGTTTCTGATGGCTAGTTCTAAAAATAAGCATAAATCATTGATCATGATGTTAGAAACATCAACATGTAAACTTAAATGATTTCTCATGCAAATGATGCCTATATCTTTTGAAGTTGAGGTGTAAAGCCATTCTATATCTAATGTGACTAAACATGCATCCTTGCCAGTGAAATTATAGTTTTAATGCTCCTAAACAAACCCAAGAGTTGCTTACATTTTGTAGCTCTTCAGTTGACTTAGCAGTGTATGATGCCTATGAAGCTTTCTGCATGGGTAAAACTATGAGAAATCTGTTGTAAAGGATTTAGGAGCATCAGTTAGGTATTAGAATGAAAGATATTAAGAATGCTCTCTTTATGCATACCCTAACATATAAAAATAACAGAACATGTTATTTTTTGTTTTAGATCAACTTATTGAAGACACTCTAATTGTGATTTTTAACAACATATTAGAATTAAGGGAAGTAAGATAGCAGTTATTTTTAGGAGCAAGTAAGGTTTCAGGATTAAATGAAAGAATTAATATTAAACGTTTATTCATAGGTTCATAGGAGGTTACTAGGCTAATGGCCCTAGGGCCTTTACAAGTCTAGCCATGTTATACTCATGTTCCCTAATTAACCTTGGTTAGATAGCCATTATTTGCAGAATGAGTCTATGATCAGCACCGACTGCCCACTCCATGAGAGACATAAATGCCACCCCCAGGGTGAATTTACAGTCTCCCATCCAATCATCTAGGTTGCTCTTGAATAGGGTCATTGAGGAGCTCTGCTTCATATGAATTGGGAGTTTATTCTAGAGCAGTGACAATCTCTGGGAGATATATCTGTCTCTCCAGCATGTTCTGCTAATGTCATAGGCTAGGTTGAGATCCCTGGAGTGAGTGACTCTTGCCCCATTTGATTTGTGGATGTGTAGTCTTTCCATTAAGGCAGGGTGAGAGAATACTCTGTAGATTAGGCACAAGTCACCTCTCAGCAGTCTGTAGAATACAGAATACAGTGACAGGGCTTTCAGTCTTTCTATGTAGGTCATGTTTTGGAGGCCTTGAATTTTCTTGGTGAGAAACCTCTGTGGTCTTTTCAGCTGCTGTGGGTGTCTAGTGAGGTACATGCAAAACGGAGCGTTTTACTCTATTAGTGTCTGATGAGGGCTCAGTACAGAGGAGTTATAACATCCTTAGTCTTGGATGTGATGCCCTTACTTATGAGATGAACAATGTAGAAGGCTTTCCCAACCACTGTGGACACATATTGGTTGAAGTTTAGATTGCCATCAACCTGTGTTCTGAAATCTCATATCACTAGGTTTGAGCTTAGGGAGGGGTGCTATCAATACTGTAATTATTTTTATATTTATTATTTTTTAATTATGATTGCAGGGACTTCCTCTTTGCCAAAGGGGATAATAATGCACTTTTTTGTGTTTAGTTTTAGTCTGTGGCTTTGGCACCAGTCATTTATCTGTGTTAGCCACTTTTGTAATATGTTAACATTGCTTGGGGACTCAGTGACTGCTCCCAGTTTGCAATCATCAGTGAACTTGGTAAGCCACAGGCCATCTAATTTCACTTGGACTTCTGAGAAATAGATTCCAAACAGTAGAGGGCCCAGCACAGATCCTTGTGGCACACCACTGGAAGAGGAGAAATCCCCAACTTTGACAGTATGTGTTCTGTCAGTGAGCCAGTTGGCTACTCATATAGCGACGTATGGGTTAATCCCCAAATAAGAGAGTTTCTCAATGATACCTGAGTGGGAGATTGTGTTAATAGCCTTGGCTAAATCAAGATAAGCAGTATGTGCTGTTTTGTCTTGATCCAGGGCTTTGGTGACATTCTTGAAGAAGTCCACCAGATTCAACAAGCATGATCTACCCTTAACAAAGCTAACTGGGTCAGGTCAAGTGTTTGAAGGTCATCTATAGCCTTGTTGATAAAGTCCATGATCATTCTTTCCATGGCTTTGCAGATAAGGCTGGTTAGGCTTATGGGTTTATAGTTCCCAGGGTTGGTTGATGGACCCCCTTTGTGCAAGGGAATTACTGTTGCTGTTCTCCACTCTGCTGGAACAAAACCAATGCTCAAGATAAGGTTAAAGTGAGTGCCAAGTGGTTCCATTAGGTCTTGTTATAGATTGTTTAGTAAGCAGCCTGAGATGTTATTTGGTCCAATAGTGAGCATTTTTGTCCTTGGAGAGTGTGGATATGACCTGTTCTTTGGAGATACTAGGTAGAGGACTGGTGTCAGGTATGCTTTTGGTATGGCTGATGGAGACAGGGGGTGAGGTTTGCACCAAATCTGTCAAGCAGCAGGTTGGCAATTTCCTCAGATTCAGTATGAGAGGTACCAACAACTATAAGATTGGCATATAGCTGGGTGATCCCTTTTAGATTCTGGACATAGCTAAAGAATGCCTTATGATTATCCTTAGCTTGGGATGCTAATTTAGCTTTGTAGCTTGCTTTAGCAGACTTTACAAGATATCTTATTTTCTTGTTCAAGCTGTGGAGGGTATTCTTCTGCTGAGTAAGTTCCCTCTTGTTCTTAGGCATCAGTTTCTTCCTTTTGTTATATAACATATTTATACTTAAAGTCCACCAGGGTGGCCTGTTTTTTTTTTTTTCTGGAGAATGTGGTTTTGATAAGGTCAGGTGCAGCCAAGTCTATATACCATTGTTTAGGTGGTTATACAGGGCATTTGTGAACTCCTCTGCATAGGAGTCATTGTTGCCTGTGTTAGCAGGGGGTTTGAAACATTTTATACCATTGCTTAATAGGCTGTAGTTTGCTTTGGAAATCTTTTTCAGTTTTTTTGCTCCTGTGAAGATGTCAGGTCTGATCATTACTTCAAACAACACAGATTTATGGTCTGACATTACTAGGGAGAGCAACATACAGGGGGCTGGTACTGGTAAGTATTAAGTCTAGGGCATATGAGCCCCTTGTGAGGGTGCAGACTAGTTGTCCCAGGGCATTTGTATTGACAAAGTCCAGGAACCTCAAGGTGAGCTTGTTTGTACTCATGTATGTTGCCCAACTGATGGAAGGATAGTTGAACTTTCCCATGACCAAAGTGTTTTGCTGTATAGTGAGTGGCTCTAGTATGTCCAGGTAGGAGGTGTGCTTATCTTAGTTCATGGTGGGGGACCTGTAGCTAGCACTGATGTGGTAGGTGTTTTACCTATAGTTAGTTGAACCTGGAGTAGCTCAAGAGAATCTTACTGTTTGACTATTCTCAGGGTGTATTTGGCTTTAATGAAGATGGATACACCTCCACCTTTGATTCTTTCACACTCGTTTTGGAATCTGAATGTGTAGAAGGCATTGTAGCCTTGCATGGCTGGGGTGCTCTCTGCGGCCTTGAACTGTCTCAGTGACTGCGCAGACGTCAGCATCTTCCAAGGTGAGGAGTGCTACCAGGGAGTGTAGTTTCCTGTTTAGGCTCCTGGCACTAAGCAGCATAATCTTGAGTTTGTCTCGAGTGGATTTTTTTACACTGGAAATCTGTTGTTTTGACATAGCCTAAAAGAGGCACAATGGGAGAGCCAAGTACCTTTGCCAGTATCCAGAAGCCTAGAGGAGACAAGTGAAGACCATCTCTGGCAAAGCAGTGTAGTCTGTCTATCATGTCTTCCCAGGCTGACAAATACTGGATCCCCCTGAACTGACACCAGACACTAAGCCAATTGAAGTCAATCATTTTTTGTCTGTACTGTGAAATCATCCTAGGTGAAGGTAGAATGCTGCTTAGGGTTAGGGACATACCTGCCTGGGACACATAATCTAAGAGTTCAGTCATGTCTCTGTTCATATAGTCCAGAGAGGTACATCTGAAGTCATTCACCCGAACATGTACTTATGACAGAATCATAATGGTAATTGTTGTTGAGTGACTTGAGTGCATTCATGATTTGATGGATCCTGGCACCTGACAGGCAGCTGACTGTGACATTCTCCTTGTCCAGCCTGGTGAGGGGGACATCTGTGTGTCTCACTATGGAGATGACTATGACCAGGATATTTGGTTTTGAGGTGTTTTGCTTTACGGGCTTATTTTCTGAGACACTGATGTGTGTGTCGTTATATGTAGTGGATTCTATTTGCTTTGCAGTGTGTGCAAGTGCACTTTGGAAGTCTCTGATCATTTGTAATCACATGAATGTTTTAATGCTATTTAAATCAAAAGTTTTTAAAGGTGGTGAATCTGATGAAGTCTCTTTGATATGGAGATGAAAACATGTATTCTTGTTATTTTGTATTAAACGATGTGTTTGGTTCCTTGAAGTTTTGCAACTAACTTTTGTTTTTTACATGCCTGTACTGATTACACTATGTTTCTTGGAAAGACAGCATAGCAGCATGAATACAGGGACTTTGTTCTGTAGTGATTACACTACATTTGTTTCTTGCCAGAAGAGCCTAGCAGCATGAATGTAGGTACTTTGTTCTATACTGATTGTACTATGTTTGTTTCTTGCCAAGAGAGTCTAATGGCATGAATGGAGGCACACTATTCTCTAAAGATTGCATTATGTTTATTTTTTGCCAAGACAGTGTAGCAGCTTGCATAGATGTACATTTTTCTGTACTGATTGTGTAATGTTTGCTTTTTGCCAGGAGAATCTATCAGCATGAATATAGTTACATTGTTCTGTACTGATTGCACTATATTATTTTTTTGCCAAGACAGCATAGCAGTTTGAATATAGGTACACTATTCTGTACTGATTGCACTATGTTTATTTCTTGCCAAGACAGCCTAGTAGCATGCACATAGATACACTATTCTGTACTGATTGCATTATGTTTGTTTCTTGTCAAGACAGTGTAGCAGCATGAATATAGATGCATTATTCTGTACTGACTGCATGATGTTTGTTTCCTGCTAAGAGAACCTTGCAGTGTGAATATTGGTACATAGTTCTATACCGACTGTACAATGTTTGTTTCTTGGCAAGACAGTGTAGCAGCAATAGTATAGGTACATTTCATTGTACTGAATGCACAATGTTACCTTCTTGCTGAGACAGCCTAGCACCATGGATACAGGTACATTGTTCTGTACAGATTGCACTACAGTCATTTCTTGTCAAGAGAGTGTATCAGCATGAATATAGGTGCATTGTTCTGTAGTAAATGTACTTTGTTTCTTGCTGTCATGAAAGGAGAAACAATAAAATACTTCTAAGACAATACAGAAACCTTTTAGTTCTAGACATTGTGTCTGTTACTGTACTGAAACTGAAAGATAACATCTTTTTTATTGTGTGGCCATAAAGTAATCTAATTTCAGCTGTTTTTCTGAAGTTAACCTCCTGTGTTCCAGTTTCCATTGTTAAAATATATACATTTAAACAGTTATAATAGTGTATGTGCATTTCAGCTCTTTTCCAGTAGGGTACCCTGTGGTTATATTTTTAAGCTCAGTACTTTATAAACCATTTTCAACACTCACTTCTGTACTGACAGTTTGATATACACATAACATACAGTTCTAATGCAGTTGTAACACATGCATCTTACACAAATCATTTTGATATTCACCAATGACATATAATTATTTACAAATTTCCAGATAGATGTGCTGGCAGTATCTCCCTTTGTCACACTTCTATATAAATCATGTTGATATTCACAAATGACATATAATTATTTACAAAATTCTAGATAGCTGGGCTGGCAGCATGCCCCTTTGTCTCACTTCTCCCCCCCAAGACTCAAGCTAGTTTTTCAAGTGACCCTTGAGAAATGTTGCTATAGAGGGATGACCCTATCTGGGAATACCTTATTCCATTCCCTGTCTTGAGATTCCAGCTTCTTTGTCATTGCTGACCCCAGTACAGTGCTCCACTGTCCTATCATATGCCTGCAACCCTAGGCTCCACCATAGTAATTTGGAATTTTGCTGGCTGGCTCCCTGTAGCCATAGATCCCTTTCAGACTCCTCCTGCGTTGTACTGCAAATACTTAGCACAAGGGCCTCCCTATTATGGTAAGGTTTCATCATGTTAACATGGCACAATTTGTGCTCCTGCCTCCTGCCTAGCAGTTCTACCACATAGTTAACACCACTGACCTTCCTTACCACTTTGAAGAGTCCATCTCAATCTGCCTGCAGCTTGTTGTGCCTGACAGGAATGAAAACCATTACTTACTGCCCTACAGCATACTCTCTAGCTTGAGCATTCCTGTCATACCAGATCTTTGTCTGCTGTTGGGCTTCTGCCAGGTTTTCCTGGGCCAAGCCCATGAGTTCCCTGAGCCTTGTCCTGAGGTTTAGAAAATATGCCACAACAGTCTCCTTGTGGGATTCACACTCACCCTCTCACTCATTACAAATCAAATCTGGAGGTCCCGTCACCTTATGCCCATATGGCAGCTCAAAGGGTGGGAAAACCTGTGGATTCCTGAGGCACCTCTCTGTAAGCAAACAACAGATGGGGCAAATATTTGTCCCACTCCCTCTTAAACTGCTCTGCAAATGCCCATAGCATGGTCTTTAGTGCAGAGTTTAACCTCTCAACAAGACCATTAGTCTGGGGATGGTAGGGGGTGGTATTTAGGTGCTTCAACCTACAGTGCATCCACAGATAAGCCAGCAGGTCTGACATGAAATTGGCACCTCTGGCAGTCAGTATTTCCTTTGGGAAACTTACCCTGCTGAAAATTTTTTTGCCACCTTTTCTGCTTCGATGGAGGACAGAGCCACCACCTCAGGGTATTTGGTAGCATAATCTACTACCACTAGGATATACTTTTTCCCTGTGGAACTTGGGGTACTCAGAGGCCCTACAATATCAATAGCTACTCTCTGAAATGGCTCCTCAATCACAGGCAAAGGCATCAAAGAAGCCTTGACCTTGTCTCCTGCCTTGCCTACTTTTTGGCACTGCTCACTGGTTTTGCAGTATCCTGTTACATCTGTGGAAATCCCAGGCCAATAAAAGTTCTGCATAATACATATCTTTGTATGCTTTATGCCCATGTGGCCTTCAAAGGGAATGTCATGGGCTATGGCTAGAAGTGCCAGATGGTAGACTCTGGGCACTACCAACTGCTGTATTATCTCACCCTCTAGCCCTCTGTCAGGGATCCACTCTGTATACAGTAACCCTTTGTCCCAGTATACAGATTCTTCTTTTCATTGACAATCAGGTGCCTCACTGGCACCTTCCTGAGGTCTTGTAATATGGGGTCTGAGAGCTGAGCCTGTCTCAACTCTCTCTTGGTAACCCTTTCCAGCTCCCCTTCCACAGGAAGCCTGGTATTCTCTGACAGTGATGTCTCACTGTCAGCCTGGGTACTACTACTCACCCCTGCCCTTGCAGTCACTCTGTCCAAGGGAACATCAGTACTCACCAGCAGTTGTGGCTCACCTTCAGTCTCACTGCTACAGGGTAGCTCCCTCCCTGAAGTAACCACCACACCAGTTCCAGCTTCAAGTCTGCGGTCTGGCTGGGTCCCCTCAGGCTACCAGACACATATGCTTGTCTCCAAGCCTTACTGCATGTAACTGCATGCACACAAGGTACTGCATTATCAAAATCATTCTCTATCAGGACATATGCAGGGATAGCCTCAAACACACCTACTTGCTTGCTTCTTTTTCCACTCTCCCAGTCAAGGTGAACCCCAGCCAAAGGTATTTGGAATGGGGTCCCTCCTAAAGCTCTGACTGGAGGAGACTGCCCACACAAGTAGTGCTCCTCTTTAACCATTGCAGGTTTCACAATGGTTAGATCAGAGACTGTGTCTCTCTTAGTAGTGGCCTGTTTCCCATCTACTAAGATAGGATATAACCTTTTGTGATAATTTGGTAACCTTGTTGCCTCTAGACAACTTACTGCTGACATTCGCTCATTCCCACTTACTGGCTCTGCCACCTTTTGTTCCCCACCTTGCCTCCATGGACAACTATATGCTACATTGCCCCACTGGTTACATTTAAAACATTTATCCCTTGATCCTGGCCATGTACCTGAACAAGTAGCTTGTTATGGGTGTACTCTGTTGGGACAGTTTAGGCTGCCCACCATGGGTTCCCTTGGACCCATGACCAGCACTGGGTATCCCTTTCCTGTACAGTGATGCCCTGCTTGCTAGGTATAGGTCTCCCTTTTTCCCCAACTCATCTGTGGCCCTGCATTCCTTATCTGCCAGCCAGATTCTCATATCCTCAGGCAAAGTGCTAAGGGCTTGTTCCCTTACCAAAAGGTCTGCCAGCCCTTCAAAAGTGGTGACCTGACATCCACTCACCCACCTATGAAAATAAGTGCTTAACTCAGCAATATATTCACACACACTTTCATCTGCCTTGCACATATGCTCACAAAACATTTTTTCTATAAGCTTCAGGTGTTAACTTTAAACACTCTAATAAACAATTTTTAACAGTATTATAATTCAAGAAATCAGTATCAGACAATTTAGAAATAGCAGTTACCATGGAGTACAGGGGTCAGGAACCATACTCAGATCCCTTGGTCAACATTATACTGTTTACAAACCCTTTCAAACATATGAATGAAACAATCAAAATGATCACCCTCTGTAAATTGCTGAAGAAATTTACTGACCTTTTTTGCTTGTGGAGTTCGGATACTCCCTTCCCCATTACCTCCATGATCCTGGCAAAGAGTCAGCATCTCCTTTTGATGTTGCCCCTGCCTCTCTTTTTCCTCAGCTTCCAGACATCTCAGTTTCTCATTTTCTTCAGCCAACAGAAATCTGTATCTCTGCTGATTCTATTTCCAAATGTTTGGCCTCCAGTTCAAGTCTCTTTAACTCCAGATGGATTTTTAAGTCCTCTGTAGAAAGGTTGAACTGTCAATGTTCTGAGAGTTGTACCTCTCCAAGGTCAGTCTTGTTGTCCTACTGGCTGCTGGTCTGTGTTGCAGCTGTGACTAAGGCTGCAATCACCTCTGCTTTAGTCAGGTTGGCATGCACCCATCCTTTGGTTTTGCACATCTCAGCCAACTGGCTCCTTGTCAGCTTGCCATACTCCTCTGCTGACATCCTTGCCTGCTCTCTCTGACTAACTAAGCTAACAAAAAAAAAAAAAAAACTATTGTGATATGATGCTCTGAATGTTCACTGTGTGTCTGACTGAGAGTACAAACACTTTCTTTAGTGACCACTGTTTAGAGGCTACAGGAGATCAATATCCATACCACTGAATCCCAATATGTGGATATCCCACCACTGACAACCAAAAAATATGATGCCCCACCTCTGGCCCAGTAATCAAGGAGCCTCAATCCTCACCACTGGCAACAGTGGGGGACATACATTGGGAGGATGACAAGTGCACACAAATATTTCAAATGCAGCTCTCTGCATCAAGTGCAATTTCCCTTAAGAGCACACAGAGACAACAGTCAGTCTGGGGCTGGTTTCCCCCTCTTTCTCCAGATCCCAAATAAGATTCCCCACTGCCACAGCTATAGAGTTGAGATCTGAGCTGAGTTGCCAAGCCAAGCCCTCCAGCACCCTTTCTGTCCAACCAGTGCTTCATGTCCCTGCCCATGTAGTTTTCACATGCACACACACACACACACACACACACACACACACACACACACACACACACACACACACACACACACACCTGGGAAAGGCTGGCACAGGTTTACTAGCTATAACCCCTTCTGCCCAGACTATAAAGTAGTTACTACTGCCACCAGCCACCTTTTTAACAACTACTGTAAGGCTTTTAACAAAATATGTCCAATTTTACTGTGTAATGTTACTATCAATACAAATAGTAGTTTGACTAAGAGCAAGGTATTAGGAGTGGCCTACACAGTGTCACCAAATAAATATGCAAGTACTCTCAGAGCTTAAATATGTATAGACAGATCAACCACAATGAAAAGTTTAAATATATTTAATAATAAATAATGAAAAACATGACAATACTAAATATACATTTACAGTAACAACAGAGTTCAACATCACAGGAAATATTTAAAACAACATTGCAGGACAGTCTGAAATAAATAAAGACAAACATCTAAATTAAGCTTTGCTATATTCCTGATTATATCTAAAAGAATTATACAGAATGCAATCTCTCTCTCAGAGACTTCCCAAATTAATATCTCAAATATTACTGCTGAGATAGCTTGCAGAATGACATAATTTCTTGTCATCTGACTATTCCAGGTAAATCCACCACTGCTGAAAGCTAGCAGTATTTAGCATCTACCTGTAAAAATACATACACAAGGGCTTTTCCTCAGATCTTTGCAGATCCTGGAAAACATAAAACAATAAAACACTTCCAAGACAATACAGAAAACTTTTCTAACATAGAATTATGTCTCCTGCTGCAATGAAACTGAAAAATATAATCTTTTTTATTGCAAGGCCATAAAAATAATTTAATTTCAGTTATTTTTCTAAAGTTAACCTCCTGTGTTCCGGTTTATATTGTTAAAATATATACATTTAAACAGTTACAATAGTGTATGCACATTTCTGTTCTTTTTCAGTAGGGTACACTGTGGTTACATTTTTAAGCTCAGTACTTTACAAACCCTTTTCAACACACACTTCTGTACCAGCAGTTGGTATACACATAACATACAGTTCTAATATGGTTGCAACACAAGCATCTTACACAAATCATTTTGTTATTCTCCAGTGACATATAATTATTTACAAAATTCCAGATATCCATGCTGGCAGTATCTCCCTTTGTCATACTTCTATATAAATCATGTTGATATTCACAAATGACATATAATTATTTACAAAATTACAGATATCTGGGTTGGCAGTATCTCCTTTTGTCACACTTATAATCACGATTTTTCAGTACTATTGGTCTACAGTTTTTTAATTATCTTCTATCTTTCTTCTTCCATATGAATTTAAGTATTATACTACATAATTCTTTATACGTAAAGCCTTCATTTAACTATTCTTTCAAAATCTTTAAAAATATTTTGTCAATCCCTTAAATTTGTATATAGTTCATACCCTATTCCAACTGGTCCTGCAGCCAAATCTATATTTATTGGACCTAATACTTTATCTAGCTCATTTAAAGAAATCTCCTTTTCCAATTCTTTATTTTATTTTCCTGTTAACTGTTTTAGTTTCCATGTTTTTTCACTACCTTCCTTTATCTTTAAACATTTCTTGTACATATTGCTCTAAGCTATTCATAATATTTTCCCAAGGTCTTTCTATTTTGCCTTTTACATTTTTATTTCTCTTATTACACTACCATCTTTCTTTACTAATCTGCTTAAGTACTCAATACTTCCTTTCTTTTTTTTCTTGTAAAAAATACCTTTGCTTGTGTAACAATTCTTGTATTTTTTATTTTTTCATATAATTATTTCTTCTTTGTCAAAGTACTTTCTATCAATATGCTCTCAATCTTCCAAAGCATCATTATATATTCCTTTATATTTTTTCTTTCTCTACCTTTCTCACATCATTATGCCATTTAAAAAAAAACCACTTTGTTTTATTTTTCCTTAAATATCTACCATTCAGACTGTGTCGCCCCACCTCTGGGCCAGTAATCAAGGAGACTCAATCCTCAACCACAATCAAGCACACTTTCCCTTAAGAGCACACAGGGAACACAGTCAGTCTGGTTACTGAGTCCTCTCTGTTTCTCCATATCCCCATAAGACTCCCCACTGGCACAGCTATTGAGTTGAGTCCTTACCCAGGGTTCCAAGCCAAGTCCTCCAACACTCAATGTGTCCAACCAGTGCTTTGTGTCCCTACCCAAGTAGCTGATACACACACTCTTTGAGATTTGATTTGTGCATGCGTGCGCACACACACACACACACACACACACACACACACACACACACACACACACACACCTGGGAAAGGCTGGCACAGGTTTACTAGCTATGGCCCCCTTTTCACAGATTATAAGGTGTTATCCCTGCCACCAGAACCCCTTGCCAGCTACTTTAAGGCCCCTAACAAAGGGTGTCCAATTTTACTGTGTAACATTAATACTAATACAAATGGTAGTTTGACCAAGAGCAAGGCTATTAGGAATGGCCCACACATTGTCATCAAATAAATATGCAAATACTCTGAAAACTTAAATATCTCTACAAAGATCAGCCACAATGAAAGGTTTGAATATATTTAATAATAAATAATAAAAGTACAAGACAATACTAAATATTTATTCACAGTGACATCAGAGTTCAATATCACAGAAAATATTTAAAATAACATTGAAGGACAGACTCATTCAGATAAAGAAAAACAATATCTAAACTAAACTTCACTATATTCCTGACTGAATCTAAGAGAATTATACTATTCCCTAATAGCTTACTTGGGCAAGGCAAGATGAAATATGTGAGTAGTCTCTCTAGTCAGGCCCCAAACAGAATAATCTGTCTCACCAAGAGACTTCTCAAAATAATATCTAAAATATTACTTCTGGAATAGCTTGCAGAATGACATCACATCTAGTCATCTGACTTCTAGTTCCCGTGCAACCCCCCATTGCTGGAAGCTGGCAGGATGTAGCACCTACCTGTAAAAATACACACACAAGGGCTTTTGCTCACATCTGTGGCAGGTGCTGGAAATCATAAAACAATTTCATACCTCCATGCTTCCAGAGTAGTAATTATTTCACCTCAAAGACAATGCAGAAAGCTTCCTAGTACAGACTTTGTGTCTCTGGCTGCATTTAAACCTGTGGGATAGCATCTTTATGGCCTAGCCCATAAAGTGATTTAATTTCAGATATATTTTAAAGTTTGCTAGACTGAGGTTAACCTCCTGTCTTCCAGTTTCCTCTATTAAAACATATACATTAAAACAGCTACAATAGTACATGTACATTTCTGTTCTCTCCAGTATGGCACACTGTTAATACATTTCAAATTCAAGCACTTTACAAATACATTTTCAACACAAAGATCTGTACAAATCAGTTTGATATACACGACATACAGTTGTAATACATTTGTAACACAATCATCTTGTATAAATCAGTTTGATATTTACAAATGACGTATAATTATTTACAGAATTCCAAGTAGCTGTGCTGGCAGTACCTGCTATCATCACACAAACCAATTTTTACAAAATATTCTCATAGTAATATGATATTTTCATAACTGCATTACTAATCTCTTTCCTTCTTCATTCAATGCGTTCTCATTTATCCTTTTTATTTCTTTGCCTATTTTTATATATTCCTTGTTTTCCATTATCTCTAGACATATTGCAAGATGATCAGAAAATGCTGTTTCAACAACCTCTCCTTCTCCTGTAACTAAACCTTCTGATACTATAAAATGTCTGCAAACAGCTACAGTTAACTTTGAACCTAACACCACTCTTAAGTATTCAACTGTGGTACCACCTTTAACATTCTTGTAAGAAAAGCGCAGTCAGGGTCTGAACTGTCTGCAAACAGCTACAGTTAACTTTGAACCTAACACCACTCTTAAGTATTCAACTGAGGTACCACCTTTAACATTCTTGTAAGAAAAGTGCAGTCCGGGTCTGAACTGTCTGCAAACAGCTACAGTTAACTTTGAGTATGTGTCTACCTGTTTGAGCCAATATTCATTTTCCCCTGGAGAGCACTCTGCTTTGGTTGTAAGCAGCCCCCCCCCACCACACACACACACACACACACACACACACACACACACACACACACACACACACACACACACACACACCCATCTTCCACCTTCTCTTATTCCCTTCTGTTAGCAAATAGTATCCATAACTGATCAATACTGTGTGTTTGTAAATTTAAACTATGACCACAGTAGCCTACTGATACAAGGTTATCCTGTTTTTCCACCTGAGAAATTAAGAAATGACTTACGGTTTCAGAGCAGTCCTTGGTCAATTGTGATTGTTTCTTAACACATACTTGTTTTTGCTTTGTGATTGTTTCCAGCCCCTCATACCAGCAACTAACAGGGTCTCTGCCCGCTTCGCTCCCCACCCTGCCCCCTATTCCCTCCCGCCACCGGTGGTCCCACCTTTATTGCACTCAAACCCCTCCCATCTTTCTAACACAGTACTAACCCAACACTACCTCCTCCATCTTCCCACTACTATCACACTTCCTCAACTAACATGTACAAGCATACCTTTCCTATGCTCACTGCATGCACTCTGCTTGCATATCTTACATCCTACCAAAGCTCCATCATTCCCCCACTCAACCACTACCACTGAACTACTACTCACACCACCATTCATGTCTCACCCACACTCAGCTCCCCTCCCACCAGCTCAAGAACCATCCCTATGCACCCCCCACATATTCTACCAACTATATTACTCAAACATAAAGCATCCCTACAACTTAACATAGTAACCCTCCCACCATACCTATTACCCACAGAGCACAATCATAAAGTTTCCCTTATAAGCAAACACATTCAAAAACTGAGAAAACTAATAATCTCATGCTTATCAAAACTAGCCCTAAGTGGAGACATCCACCCCAACCCTGGCCCTACCATCTCCAACCCCAATCTTCATAATCAGACTAGAAACCACAACTTCTCCCATATTACAGCCAATAGAAAGCCAAGTGACTTCCTTCTATTATGCCTAAATATTAGAAGTATATCCAACAAAGTCCATGAACTCCATGCCACCGTAGACTTGTACTCCCCAGATATAGTAATCCTGACAGAAATCTGGCTAAAACCTCACATTACCAGTGAGCAAATACTCCCTACAGGTTACGGCATACTAAGAGTAGACCGGCTAAACAAAAAAGGCGGTGGTGTAGCTATAATATTTAAACAGCATCTAAACATCCAGATCTTAAAATCATCAGCTCCACAAATAGGCAATGAAGAAATAATATATACCAACCTCAAAATTAACCAAAACAAAACCATCAACATAATTGGATGCTACTTCCCACCTGGCCAAAACATCCCTCCCCTAGAAAACCTCCTCAGCTGGTCTACCCACCATCTCCCCCAAGAAACTATCATCTTAGGTGATTTCAATATTGACTGGCAATCCTGTTCTGGCAACAATCCAACCCATCATGTACACCTTCATGGCTTCACTCAACTAGTCCAGTCACCAACCAGGATAAATAAAAACTCCACCAAGCACACTACCCTGGATTGGATACTAGTCAGTAAAAGCCCCCAGTCATATATAACAGGCTGCTTATCAGATAGCCTCAGTGATCACTCCCCAACATTCCTACTCAAAAAATACCTATACCAAGCTAAACCTGTCATCTACCATCAAATAAGTAAAAAACTAAACTTTAACCCACTCACATTCATCTCATCCCTCAAAGAATGCAACTGGCATCTTCTAAAGTACCTCAGTCTAGATGATGCAGTTGAATTTTTTAATACTACCTTCCTGAACATCCTTAATTACCATGCCCCCATAAGATTCTCCAGAACCAAAGCACAACCCTCCCCATGGCTACAAAAAAAAACACTAAGTCAGAAATGAAAAACAGGGATAAAGCCTGGGAGCACTGGCACAAAACCAAAACCCCCTCAGCTAGACAGAAATTCCTAGAACTACGCAATAGAGTCAAAAAGCTAATAAAACAGGACAAATCCCAATACTACCAGTCTGCCCTAGTCTCCTCACAACACAGCCCCAAACAATTCTGGTCCTCCATAAACTCCATCCTCCACCCAGGTAAAATCAGTACCCCTCCTCCTCCTAACATCCCTCACTCCTCAGAAAATATTGCTACCTCATTCAACACACACTTCACACAAACCATACTATCACTAGCTAAACAACACAACCCCCCTCCCCTCCAACCCACACCTTCAACTAGTAATCTCCCCACTGCCTTCTCTTTTTCTCCTGTACCTACCTTCAACATAAAAAAAACTCTTAACTAAACTTAAACCCACCAAATTAGCAGCAGACAGCCTCCCAAGTGAATACCTACAAATCGCAGCTGATGCTCTGGCCTACCCAGTATCCATCTTGATTAACCGATATCTGTCAGAAAGTTACGTTCCCACACTGTGGAAAGTATCACACATAATTCCCCTCCACAAAGGCGGACCCTCCACAGAACTAACCAATTACCGCCCCATAGCTATTCTCTCTCCACTCTCCAAAATACTAGAGAGATGCATACACTCTCAGATCTCAGACTACCTCCTTACTAATAACCTCCTTTCCAGTACTCAGCAAGGTTTCTGACCAAACCATAGCACCACCACTGCCTTACTCTCCTTTACTAACACTATCTTTCAGCATAAAAACAATGGCTATCTCTCCTCTGCTACTTTCCTAGACCTATCTAAAGCATTTGACATGGTCCCACACAAACAACTTATCTCTGTCCTCAATAACCTATCCTTCTCACAATCGGTCATCAACTGGTTTCAGAGTTACCTGTCTGACCGCCAACAATCCGTTGTATGGCAGAATGACATATCTCCCCAACTACCTGTTTCCATAGGGGTTCCCCAAGGATCCATCCTTGGACCCCTACTCTTCTCTGTTTACACCAATAATCTAGCCTCTGCCACCAAACATGGCACACTCATACAATACGCAGATGACTCGACCATCACCTGCTCAGCCCAGTCCCTACCAAAACTGCAAAAAGTCACACACGAAGCCTTTTCCTCTGTTGAAACATGGTTATCCGATGCCCAATTAATACTCAACCCAAACAAAACTAAACTACTCATCTTCCAACCCACCAAATATACTCAAAACAACTCTCACTTTAACATCACGGCAAAAGACAACACCACTATATACCCAACTGAACACACCAAATTGCTAGGAGTGGAAATAGACAATAAACTAAAATTTGACATTCACATATCCTTGACTATAAAAAAAGTCCACAAAAAATTAGGAGTGTTATACAGAAATAAGCAATTTCTCACCAAAGCAGCAAAGATTTCAATAGCAAATTCCCACCTTATCTCCACCCTACTTTATGCCTCTCCAATATTTACCAACCTAAGGCAATGTGATCTAAACAAGCTAGAGACCTGCTACAACAAAATCGCCAAATTCGCCACAGGGGCATCCAACCGTAGTCACCACTGTCTCTCACTTGCTGAACTGGGCTGGCTTGAACTCCCTCACCTCCTTCAGTGGTATCAACTCTCACTCGCCCACAAACTAGTAAACCATCCACTAAATGTCCCATCCCTCCAGAATCTACTCCAACCCTATCACACTACCAGACCAGTAAGATTCAGCAGCAAAAATCACTTGCAGATCACTAAAGCCAATAACTCTGCTGGTGAAGCACTATTCTCTTGTGCCATAGCCAAATTATGGAACTCACTCCCACCCACAATTACCTCCATACCATCATGCACCCACTTCAAAACTTTACTAAAAGCGCAACTAAAAACATGCTGGCTATGCCCTTGCAACTCCCACTCTATCACCCACCCCATCCAACCACTACCTTTCTTTCCACTCCACTAACTACCTTGATTATAGTAAGCTCAGATGCTCATAAGCCAGTACTTATTATACAGCACAAACTTCTTCTTCTTGTAACATTTGTTAATGTCTGGTATGCACTTCACAGATAAAGATTCTAGTTGTCTACTGATGTACTATGTTCTTCATCTGTAAATATGTTGTAAGTAATTGCTATGTAAATTGTTAATCACTATGTAATCCAATGTATATACTGTCTGTTTATTTTAACTGTGGAGCTTTTCTCCCCGGACCTCCACTGAAAATGGACCTACGTCCAGTCGGACACTCCCAGTCAACAAATTTAAATTAATAAAATAAATAAATAATAAATAATAAAATAATCTGTTTCAGTTATATGCATACTCCTTTTGTAAAACCATGAATTTTTATCCCAAAGATTTACCTTATCAAATCTTGTAGCTTCTAGCATTTGTCATATATCATTTTCTTTCTTTTGCACTCTCCTGCTATTATAATCTTCATATTTATCACTACTTAGTCTAAAACCTGATGAACTAAGATTTTCCTTTCTCTACAATTAGTATAAGCATATAACATTATAATTCTATATGCTTGTTCTTTCCATTTTAAATCTACAATGGTTACTTTTCCCCTTTTTGCTAAAGTTATATCTAATATCTTTACTGTATTTCTACACATAATCTCTCTTTTCCCAAATTCAACATTATCTTTCCTCCCTATAGTTTCTCTGTTTGTAATCTTTCTTCATTTGTCAAAAATAATGTGTCTTCTAATATAATTATATCTATATCATATGTATAAGACCACTCCAAAATTCCTATTCTTCTTCCTATAGTCTTAATACTATTTATATTTACAGAAAGAATTCTAAAATTTTCATTTTTCCTTAGATTCATGGTTTCATAAGTTCATACTTACTAGGCCATTCTAAGCCTAACCAGTTTCCTTCCTAAAGGTGAGAATCAAACACTGTACCTTGTGTCTGTGAAACACCTTAACCATTATACCAACCCCAGTCATTAACTATATCTATTCTATTTCATCCATTTCCTTTCTTTTTTCTTATGTACTTATCCCTTTAAATGTTCTTCTTCATCACTTATTTCAGAACCTTATTCTATGCCCTCTTTATTATTTTTTCTCATCTATTTCTTCTTCTGTTTCTACTACCTCTAAAATGTCTTCTCTTTGTTCATTTTCTTCACCATCTTATTCTTTTTCTTTATTCTTATTTTCATTTTTGAAATCCATTCATAAATGTCTAAGTTCGTTACATTTATAACATTTCAATTTCACATTTTTTGCATCATGTCCCATTTCTGTGCAAATATAACATTTTCTTTTTTCACAGTTTCTTATCAAATGTTCTTCGTTTCCAGAAAAAAAAAACATATTTTGGGTTGTCCTCAGTATGTTACAACATCTCTATTCCTTTCCGCATTTATCATGCTTTATACATCTATAATTTTTTTCTTTTTTGATGTTTAGCACAATGTTACGATCCCAACCACCAGTCCATAAATGCCTATTGTCATAAACTTTTGTAATGTCCAGTACTTCTTTATATTAAGTTTTCAAATGTCCTTTCAAAGTCCCTTTTTCTACCTTAGTTCAATATTGTACATGATTTTTTTTTGTTTCCCTGTTAGATGCTTTTTTCACATAAAGATTCCATGAAAATTTTCCATTAAAAACATAATTCACAAAATATCTCTTTGTTAATAAGAATAAATGCTCTTATCTCATGTGCTTTTGCACGCAAGGGAGCTATTAAATTGTCCCACACTTAATGCCTGTCCATGTCTTTGTCTTCTTTATTTTAAATCCTTACCATGTACTTCCGTTTTTCATTTTCTTCTGTCTTCATTTCTGCTACTCTACTTTTCCTTTCTTTTACTTTCTCTGCATATGTTTTCTTTTCCATCTCACCACTATTCTTCAGGATTGTCTCTGCATCCTCCTTTTCTATTTTCTCCATAATATCCTACAGGACACATCTCCTTGATTTTCTGGATCATTCTGCACCACCATTTAAGTAAATCATCCTGTAACCCTCCTGATTGGAGGGTTGTAATTATATATCCATTGTTTACTGACTCATCTCCACCAAACAGGTTTCTTTAAAACATTTGCTCAGAGTCCTGCACACATTCTCCAGCCTCAGTATTTTATTTCGCCTTCATTTCTTTCACCACTCCATCACCTCTTTCTCTCTCCATCTGCCTCCCTGTTTCTCTGGGTCACCTCTACCCATGGAATGGAAACAGGAAGTGCTCCTCCAAAATGGATCTCATTCACAACAATGATGAGTAGGGCCAGTTCCCCAGTGTCCTGGGCAGATTCAACCTAGTCATTATGAATACTACCTCTGGTATCCTCTCAAAAGACAGCATTGGCTAAATTGGGACTAACCAGTAAACAAAGTATAAAGAAATACAATTAAAAATAAGAAAGTTTTGATGCTCATTTAACAAGTGAGCAGTTACAAGACAACTGATCTACAAATATAGTACAATTACAGCTACACATTCTATAACATATTTTTTCCTCATTTTTTGTGTGTATAAGCCTGCTTATCAGTTTCAGAAGCACATCCTGAAATTAATTATGGGAGCTCAAATGTCTCTGCAGCTTTTTTTTTTTTTTTTTTGCTAATTTTATTTCTTTATACTTTGTTTACTGGGTTAGTGCCATTTGGCCAATGGCATCTTTTGATGGGATACTGGATATGGTATAATGACTAGATAAAATCTGGCCAGGATACCAGGGACTTTCCCAAACTCATCATTGCTGTGATTGGGACCCATTTTGGAGGAGCACCTCTTGTTTTCAGAGACTGGCAATGAGTGCTATCATTTTATGGTACAAGAAATATTCAGTCATAATTCTGTTAGGATCTATGCCATTTGTTGGCAGACTAATAAAATCTTATAATTCTGTCTCTGACCTCAAAACAATCCCAAATGGTTATTTAAGAATCTCATTTATTTCCATCCCCTAAATGTCAGTTCAACAAACCCTGAAATTTTAGACCAGTTATCTTCCTGCCTGCCTCAGTTAAAATCCTACAAATTGTGTATTACAAATTATCATGTATTAAAATAAATATGGCATTATTAATCACTCAGAACATAAATTCAGACCAAAGGCTAGTTCTATCAATGCAGTGTGGTCTATGTTGTTGTATCTTTCGGCTTTTCCCGGTTAGGGGGTCGCCACAGCGGAACTCCAGTCCGCTAATGATTGGCAGTAGATTTTTACGTACCAACTTGCCAGGCCTGATGCACAACCTTCAACGAAGGTACGCCCATTCACGCATGTCTCCACACAGAAGACGCTTTAGCTGAGAATCAAACAGGACAACGTCTTACTGTGAGGCGACAACGCTACCGCAGCACCACCAAGAAACCAAATTCATAAAAGTTCTGAAAATGATAGCCTAAAATGACCACACTAATTTAAGAAAAAAGCCTTTCACAGCAGAGATCATCATATTTTACTCAATTTGCTACTGATGTCGTATATTTACACCATATCTTATGGCAAGTTTAATAACTGTTGACAGAAACAACGTAGTAAGTTTTAAACTCATCTTTTAGCCCACATGTTTATTTATGGTATAACCCAGGAATTTACCATATTTGTTAAATGCCCCACTAAAATATGCATAGCATCATAATGACTTAGTGATTAAGCTATCTACTTCACAACCCCGAGGGTGGAGTTCAATTCTGGCCTCAGGCCACTGTGTAGAGTTTACCTTTTATTTGCATGCTTTTTTAATGAGTGCTGTGTTTTCCTTCTACCAGCCTTTAAAACATGCCACTTGATGGGCTACTCTAAGCTTTCCATATATATTACAACATTTAATATTGATGTTGTGCACTGAGTCATGCAGGAAAAGATCTGAAACAGACCAGTTCACCCTTCCAGTTAACAAATGGACCAAATTAAAAGTAAAAAAAAAAATAATTACCTGCTCATCTGCAGAAGTGATTCCTCAAGCAAAGAAATACAACAAAAACTAAACTACAACAGGACCTTGCTAGCTTGTCACACTGGTCATCCACAAAATCTGTCATCATTATTGCACACAAAACCAAATATATAGCACTTCGACAGTGCACATACTCTGGCACTGAGACTTCCATTTCGCATTACTAACCTTCAAGGCACATTAGTAAAGAACATCACAAATAAATACTCTGGAATTTGAGTAGGCCCTCCTCTGTCATTCACATAATTACATAAAACACACACACACACACACACACACACACACACACACACACACACACACATACACATTCACAAATAAAACAGAAATAAAACATATTCAGCTTAGGCATGCTGTCTAGTAAATTATGTAGTCAAGGTGCCACCAACCATATATGCTAGTATTGTCTTCTAAAAAGAGCATTATTACATTATTCTTGGTGATGAAACTGCATATCTCTATACATTAGCGTCATTCAGTTATTACACACTGCTCCCAACCAGAAAACAAACTAAACAGAAACAGTTCACAACACCTGCTTAGATGTCAGGGCAGCAAAGAATCAGTTTTAAGAAGATACAAAGTTAATCAAAATGCCAGTCAAATAAACTTCTCATCACTTACCTTAAACATAAAATCAGTTCAACATTAGATATGCCACAGGCCAGAATCAATAATTTCACTTTTGAATTACCTCTGAAAAGATCAAATGTGAATTCTTCATAAGTAGCAAGACTTCTGCATATCTGCAGGAGTCTTTATAGATTTAAAAGTCTATAAGGGGGTTGATGAACTTTTTCTTCTTCAGGAACTGCAAAGTATAGGGTTTAGTACTAATGTTGTCTTCTGGCTTTTCAGTGATATGGCAAATTGAATGTTTTCAGTTGTACATAATGCTCACACCCCTCACCAGGCACTCTCTCTCCCCTGTTGGCCCCAGGGTTTTGTGCTTGGTTCTATATAGTTTCCACTTTTTATCTATGACTTTTCAGGCACAGTAAGCTACTCTTCTCTTGTCTTTTGCACTGATGCTATACAACTATTCCACACAGCCCCTACAGTCACTAATGCCGAATATAATCTACAAGGGCATTTTACTCTCGCTCTGTAACTACTTTCTCTCTAACAAGCTTCAGCTCAATCCCTCCATCAGCTGTAATGCCATTTTGAAGCTCTCACAAACTAAAATCAAACCACTCAGTCAATATGTTTGACAGCAAAATAAACCATATCTTTCTAGTATCACCGTACTGACACCAAAGCCTCTACTTTGACCAGTCACTTAACGCCTTCGACCATTCTGAACTTACAGTAGAAAAGGTCCTCTCTCAGCTTAAAGCTTGCAACTCAGTTTATAATCATCTCACTCCTGGGGTGGGAGCAGCTTATTTATCCCAAGATTAGAGAATGGCCTTCCACCTTTAGTTTTACACTCCGTACAGTCTCTCACCAATTGCATTCATTTTGTACTCTAAAACCTAGAAACAAAACAAGAATAGAGCTAATCCATTTTCTACTGCTACGTTACTATTTATCTTCCCTTTATTTTATCCCTTTCCTTCCCCTTGGCTCATACCTTTCCACTTCAGATGCTGATTTTAGGAGAGAAATCAATTTAACCATTAAAATAGCATACAACAAGACTAGAGACATAGGGGACCATTATCTACAACTGAGTTCAACAGAACAAGTTAACCAGATGGGTGTTTGGAACATGCTACCTCTCACGATCAAGAAATAAAACAAAAAAAAATCCAGACACTTTTAAAGCTGATCAGGACAAGTATATGGGAAACAAGAAATATACCTACGTCACTCAGGAGTCTGAACTTTTAATTGCCTAATCTATGTACACACCTAACATAACTTTAAAACTATGAAATCTCTTATTACAAGAATCAGAAACTACAGCCCAATAATAGGGACATAGTTTATAAACTTTAAAAGCTGCTAGAATAACACATTTTGCTTTAATATGCATTTTTGTGAAGGAGATGAAGTCTGAAAGTCAAATGTCTGTCATTAGTTAATGACTGTAACCCTAAATAATTTGTCAGAAAACCACAAATTTCATAAGGGACCAACCAAAATCATGGGGCAAAAATCTGGACATTCTGCAAAATTGTGAACAGTTAACAGACATGCCTTCACCCTTCCCTGCACCTCCTTTTACCTCCTCTTCTGCTACCTTTTTCATCTATTCTCACTTTTCTACCCTTTTTACTTTTGAGATGCTGTTTAATCCATTGATATGTCTGCTAAATAATCAATCATTATATTCATCAAACTTAAATGTACAGTAAAGCAAATTGCAACTCAGTGTCTTTCTGATATAACTAATATCACACATTGTACTCTCTATTAATAGTGTACTTTTCTTATGCATAATTGCTATACTTGGCTGTTGTTTTTTGACTATGGCCCAGCTCATGGATGATAAGTCATAAAAATGAATGTCTTAACAACCTTACTTTGACTCACAAATTATACTCTTCAGAACATAGCTCAAGGTGAACTCACAGGAACAGATTTTATAAATCAAAGTAAAGGACTTGATTCTGTTCATCATCTCAAACCTTTATGTGAACTCATAGGCTACAACCTCTCACTCACAGCCTTACTTTGACTCACAAGTTACACTCTTCAGAACATAGCTCAAGGTGGACTCACAGGAACAGATTTTATCAGTCAAAGTAAAGGACTTGATTCTGTTCAGCATCTCAAACCTTTATGTGAACTCATAGGCTACAACCTCTCACTCACTACCATTAACTAGATCAGCAGTTGACTAACTGAATGCTTCTTCAAAGTTAGAATAGCATATACCTTCTCACATTTGCATGATGTTAACCTTGGTGCTCCTCAAGGTTTAAGTCTTGACACCCCACTTGTTTATCTCAGTTAATGCATATGGGATTATTCCACCTGTTGTTTTGCCTTGTGCCATGATGAAGACTTGGCTATCTGGACTGTCTGTTTCTCACTGACTAAAATTATAGCCACTTGCACAAGGAAAGTTACTCTTGGTTTATCTCTTTATGACTTACAGTAAATATGAAGACTGAGGTTATGGTCTTCTTGTCCTCCAATAGATTATCTCATGTCCATTGAGGTCAGCATCATCTCAGCTCATGTTGGCATAATATAAATTTTCTGGGAAACAGCAAAAAATTCTCTATTGATTTTCTGGAGAAGAAAAATAATATTTTAGTGGGCAATTCTGGTCTCAGTGCCGCTGCACCAACATTTTCTTCCACTAGCTCAGAAACTAACTCTGAAACAGACGGTTCTGCCATCCAGACAGCTTCAAGTAACCAGTCATTTTATTCTGATAACAGAATAAGGGCATCACCTCCTGCAGCACTTTATTCAAATGTTGCTACAATGAGTGATCTTAACAAAAGGAAGGAGCAGAATATTCTGAATATTTTTTGCTCATAAATTGCAAACAACTGTCAATAAGTTAGATGGGCTAGAGCATGCTGTTGCTAATATTACCCAAATACAGAACAAAGTTATAGCAATAGAAAAACAAAGTACCACTCGTGTTTCAAACAAGTCATTTAGAAGACAAATATAAAGCCCAAAGACTTCAATATCAAGGTTATGTAGGATCAACCAAGTGAAATACAGAAAACGCATTACCTTTTGCAAGTTCACTTAACAGACTCTGAGGTAAGAGCAAGAAGGAAGAACTTGCATGTTATAGGAATTCCAGATAAATGGGTTGTCTATGATCCTTGGATGTTCATGTGTTTCATTACTTTTGTGTTTTTTCATCTGGGATCATTTTGATCAAGTCACGACCTTATTTCTTGTGTGAGGAATATACAAAATTAAGGTGCCAAAATTTCATTTTTGCTGACCTGCCACAAGAAATTATCAAACATAAATTAGAACCCTGCTTTGGAAGAAAAACAATAAATCAACTTTTTTGTATCCAGCTAAGTTAAGAATTGTTTGGAAGTCCATAACTTTAACTTTCAGTTCTGACACAGAAGCCAGACATGAACTAAATGTGTTAGAAATTATCTAACCCAATTCCATGTTCATAGCTTTATCCTAGACTAATGACCAGGTATTTACAACTGTAGTCATGCAATCCAACCCAGTTTTGGCCCAGAGTTCCTTGGACACCTATGTGGTGGCGTATGTTAGTACAGAAGTAGGTAAAGGTTGTGTGAGGGGGTATGTTAGTTGGGAATTAATTTACTTACTGTCGACCTCTGTCTATCAGGGATATGGGGGCCAGACTGGGGGTGTATTTGAGTTTTCCTATCCAATGATAAAGTGTATTTTTTTAATACGGTCAGGCATGAACTCTGCTTCACAAAAATGGGGAGCTTATTTCATGGCACTGAGATCTGTTGAGACACATATCAATCTCTCCAGCATGTTCTATTTATGTTGCAGGAAAAGTTCAGGCCATTAGATCTAGTGTTTCTGGTGCTGTTTGTTTTGTAGACAGAGAAAAGATGCACCAGACTTACATCTGTTGGTGCTTTAAATGCTAGGCATAGGTCATCTGTCAGTAACCTGTAGGACACTGGGTACAGAGATAGGGCTTTAAGGTGATCTGTGTAGGACAGGGTATTCATACCTTGGATTAACCTGATGAAGAACCTTTGATGGTGTTCCAACTTTTGCAAGTGCCTGGTCAGGTGCATGCCAAAGGGGGCATTGTGCTCAATGATGGGTCTGATAAGTGCTGAGTAGAGTGGTACTATAACTTCCTTGGTCTTGGATGCAATGCCATTGCTTATGAGTTAGGCAACATAGAATGATTTTCTCACTATCTTGGCTATGTGTTGGTTAAAGGCCAGATTACTGTCTACATATGCATCCAGATTCCTAACTATCTGGTCAACTCTTAGGGGTGTTTTATCAATGGGCTAATTATCTTAGTTGGAAAATTTCGCAATGGGTACTATAATGCATTTTTTCACATTGATTTTTAATACATGGCTCTGACACCAGTCATTTGTTTGTGTTAGACCGTCTTGTAGGATGTTGGTGGCATGAGCTCCCAATTTACAGTCATCTTCAAACTTGGTGAGCCAGTAGCCTTTGACATTAGTCTTGAGTTCAGAGAAGTAAATGCCAAATAGGAGTGGGCCTAACAAGGAGCAATGGGGTACTCTACTGATAACCGGTCTCCTAGTGGATGTGGTCTCACTGATCCTGACTTCTTGGGTCCTATCTGTGAGCCAGCCAGCAGTCCAGTGAGTTATATAAGGATTTATGCCTAGTTCTGAGAGTTTGTCAACAATACCTGAGTTGAGTCTATGGCTGTCGACCCCCTTATCAACTTTAATACAATATCAAAGTTTAACAGATTGGAAAACTGGGACAATTATTTCTCTTTGGACATTTTACACTTTTTTATTTGTTCTTTGCACAGGTATGGTGTTAGAGCATTCCCTCTTTCATTAAAATATTCATCCCTCTGGAACTAAAGTATGTCTTACATCTTGTACTGTTTTATATATGAGAATGCCTTGTAGAGAAATACGTTTGAATATCAACGATGCAGATACTATTTCTAACTTATGCAAGATTGTGAATGTTATTCACAACTGCCTGGAAAATATTATTTTCCTTTAAGAAACCCATTTGACCTAGCAATATGTAATAATTTGTTAGAAAAGTGTAAATGGATACAAGTTTAGTCAACAGCAATGGTACTTCCATTTCTACAGGCATTGCTAGAATATTGAAATCTACACACCTGTTTAGTATTTGCAATGCTTTTATAGGTATGAAAGGTAGGGTGATAGCTGCTTCCATTGAATACAATTATGTAAATATTACTACTGTATCCTTATATAGACTGTTTAATAAGTATTTTTTTGGTTAACTTATCAGAGGTTTTACAATTATTTTCAAACATAACTGTTAACTGGAGGAGACTGAAATGCAATTCTAGATGTAGATAACTTATCAAATGTTCCACAATTGTTTTTAAATATGACCATGTTGACTAGAGGACTCTGAAATGCAATTCTAGATGTAGAAGTAGATAGATCATTTTTACCAATTCAATACTCACAACATAAGACATGGAAACTTCATAAGAAATTTTATAATACAAGAAAACTTAATAGAAAGCTGGAGACACAGAAGCCCATAACTGAAGTTTTATATACTTGCTTCTCATAAATATAAGTTATGTTCAAGGACTGATCATTTTCTCAATTCACCAGATTTAGTTCAGAACTGTTATGTCAATAATATTACTTATGTCCTTTTGCTGATCACTTTGTAATAAATTTATGTTGTAGGTTATATTCTTTTGTCCCAGTTACTAGAAAATGTAAGATGTATGCTAAATAGTTTCCTATAATGGAGATAAACAACAGAATAAAGAGGGAGGTAATAAACTATTTGCTTAGGTATAAAAAACATACATTTCTTATTTGTATCAAATGAGATGCCTTTAATGCGTATATCTATGGTGCTGTTATCTAAATTATTTCAGCATATAAAAAGATAAAGCAATAAAATTATATTACTGGACAATCAAATTGACATGTTATCCAAATTAATTACTATTAATTTTGATAAATACATTAACATCTGGAAAGATAAAATTGCTACTAAGGATAACTTACAACATAAAAATGATATCATCCAAGGACAGAAGTCTTTTAGCAATGTTTTTTACATGCTGACAATATTAGAAAAGCCTTAGCAGAGCAGTGCTAGAAACAACAGAATAGACATAATATAGTTGAACTTTATAGTGAGAATAATGCTAAAGATACACAATAATCAGAAATTCTTGAAATAATAATCATTTATTTTGATAAATTGTGCAATACGCAACAGAGCCAAGATTCTGCAGCAGTGCATGAACGGATTATAGGCACTTTACCGACCAAACAAAATAAGTAATTGTACTTCAATTTCACAGGAAGACATTAGAGAACGTATTAAAAGATTAAAAAAGGTAAAGGCACTTGTCCTAACGGGTTTATAGCCGAGGTTTATATTATATTTTCGGAAGAGCTTCCCATAATTTATCAATTAATACAGTTTCTTACTATTCTGAACTAGGCCTCCCCCATCTATGAACCTTGGAGAGAAAATATTCTCTTATTGAAAGAACTTAAATCAGGGCTATTTCCTGTACATTATAGGCCCATACCTATATTAAATATTAATTTTAGGATTATGGCCAGAACAATAAATGCTAAACTCATAAAGAATTTAAACCATGTTTTGATAGCTTCTCAGTTTTGGGTTTGTGCTGAGAAAGCAATTAGTGAAGCAAATAAATACTTCCAAGCTTTTATATACCATGCATAACATAACAAGTAATCCAACCGTGAACTAGAAGATGTAATAATATTTGACTTCTCTAAAGCATTTGATTATATAAATAGAAACTTTATATGGACTATGCTTGAATATTATGATTCTCCCTAAAATATGATCATTGCTATACAAAATTTATATAAGAAAACTTAATTTTATTTTAAAATTAATAATACTATCACTTGAACTTTTCAGCAAAAACAAGTATTGGTCAGGGTTGTTTTATGTCTACTTCTGCTTTTATAATAGTCATAAATCCCTTAGTGTATAAATTACAAGCCATTGTAACGCTTATTTTAATTAATAACAATAATCACGATGTTATTGCTTATGCTGATGACTTAATGTTACTTACCGTTCAGTATCATAATGATATTGTTAATAGTAAGTAAACATTTGGCAACTATAAGAATATAATGGATTATGGCATCAATTGTACAAAATCTGAATGTCTCCCATTTTATGATGGCTATAAAACTTATGAAAACATCTAATAGCCACCAATTTTTAATTTTTAGGAGTACAATATTGAAAGATTTTTTTCACATATTTTTAATAAAACTAATGACACTTATTGTGATAAAGCTACACAAAAAAATTTAATCTAAACAGCAAGTTTTTTCTATTTTAGGAAAAGTTAACATTACTAAGATGATAGTCTAGGTAGTCTATGGGTAGACAAAGATACAACAGTGTCCAAGGTTCAACCCACTGAGGATCTGAACTCCCCTACAGGAAATTACTTTCATCAAGTTCTACTAGCAGTAATTCTGTTTTGTGGGAATTTCCTCCTTCTTCAAGTTGGTGAGACAGTGGAGTTGGTATATACAAGTTTGGATGCCCCCCCACATCAAGGGTGCAAGGAGGCTTCCCCCCTGCAAAAAATAAAAATACTTAAAAAGAGTTTTTTGGCTTTATTTGGTGAATGCAGTTCAAGGACTCTAATCCTTGGTGCATTCAGTTTTGGCCACTCGTAGTAAAAGCTGATAATCCCACCCACAACATTGTTTCTTCTATAAAACTTAATTTCTCCTCCTTCATTAAAATGGTAATAGTAAACTAAAAAGACATTTACAAAATTTTTTGTAGTGATGTGGGTCCTCGAAAGTACATTGCAAGATAACAATTGCCTCTAGACAGCTCGGGATTATTGGTACCGTATCCATATAAAAACACTGTAGCTACTACCTTTATTAATATTAACAACTTACAATATTCAAATAAAAGTGTTTGCAATATGATCTGTAGTATTATTCCTATCTCTGATAAAGCAATACTTTTTTTTAAACCAGATAAATAACCCTTTTTATGCTATCCTCTTACAAAGAAGATATAACCAATTCGTTTGGATGTGTTGTTATTCATTGTGAAGGTTATATTACAGATGTATTTTTAGCCATAATCAAGTATATTTTGCCTAACTAGAAAACATGACATCAGAACAATACAAGGGTACCAGTGTAGAACATAACATAATATCTAACCTTTACCAGAAAAATAATAACGTTTTCTCAGGTTCATTTCCCTTGAGTTATAAAAGTAGACATATTATCCAAGCAAAAACAAATCTCTATTATTTATAAGATATTACTATCCTTGGACTTAATTACTTTATGTCTTTGGAAAAGTAAATAGGATGAAACTTTGAATGAACATTTTAATAATATGCTGTGATGAAATAATATAAATGGTATAAATTAATTACAGAAGTCCACTCATAATGCTTTCCATACAATATAAAATAATACATGCTATGCATTATTCCTCATAGAGACTTTTTTAATTAATTGCTTAATTTCATCAGTATGTTGCCATTGTCAGTCAGAAATGCAGGTATGTTTCACTGTTTTGGGGAATATAAACAAGTGAAGATATACTGGCTACAAAAAAATGGTTTCTACCCCTATTAAGACAGAGGTAACCTTGGATCCTAAGTTTATGTTGTTATATATGCTACATGATTATACTTGGAAGAAAAGAATACAGATGGCATTAACTACCATGGTTGCACAAAAAATAATTTTAATGAACTAGAAAAGTACACGTATTTCAATAGTGAACTTCAATGAATAGTCACCATTATATTGAAAATATGTGTTATGCCAGTGGGATACATAAAGAAGTATTAAACTTCAAATAATCTTCTTATCTTCTCTACTTCTTCTCTTTTTGTCTTCTTTTTTTTCCTTGTCCTTATTTTTTTTCCTCCTTTTGATTATTTTGTTTAATGTATTGTACTAAATGCATCGATAATGCCACTGCTGATAATGGAACTTTTATGGTTTTACTAACTAATAAAAAATCATATATATAAATATCCTGGATTCCTACCAACAAGTCTTCTCCTCACATCTCTCCAAGTAAATTGTCACAAAATGCCACCACTCCTAACCCCCAAAACAACTCCTACTCTTAGAATGGAATCCTCACTCCAATATTGGAATATGGATTCCTACTCATAACCAACAAATCATGTACTAATTGCACCATGCTTCAGATTTTGTTTAATAAAATTAGTAGATTCATTGGTGCCAGAGCCATAATGTTTTGAACAGAATAGATCTCCCCTTGCCAAAGTCAATCTCTTGTCCATTTCACAAAGGGAACTGTAGCCTCTCATTATTAATGTGTAAGACTGCCCATTCTTAGCCTATATCACTTACCTTATTCAAGCAGACATCTTGTTCAGAAGGAAAGATTTCTTCAAAAGCTCCCTTAGCAGGCTTCAATTTTTGTTGGCAAAAGTCTTCTTCCATAGCGTGATGAGACTCTAGACTTCTCATCACACTTATATTGTGTAGGTTCACCCCTCTGGACATGTTGAGTATGCTAAATAGGGCTTAGCTCATTATTGTTTCTAAATCACTCAGTTTGTGTGATGAGCACAACTTGTAGACATCATGTAAATTTCTACACAATGCAATGCACATTCCTGGGTCTCTGCTAGCAGCAATGCATATAAGCGGTTAGCATATCATTTTAGGGATGAGTCAGTTGTCATGCCGTATTTAACCATCTCTAGATGGAGTTGTAGAGCATATATTGTCAACAGCATTCAGAGGGATGGGGAACTGTCATGTTGGGGCATTGGAACCATAATAATGCAGTATCTATATTTTCTGAATTTGCCATGCATCATGCATATGAGATTTCCAGCATAACCTGTTGCTGCATAGTGGATTGGAAAAGTGAGATCTGACTTGGGCTCCAGTTCTCTGACATCATTCCCTGACATTCTTCAAGGTGAGCTATCATAGTTGGGAGAAGGAGAAGGTAGTGCTCCTTTTAGAAGATAGAGGTGGTGTGAAGAGGAATCCAAGATTTTTCTGGACTTCCAACATAGGAAGTATAGCCAGAGACTTCTGCAGAAGGGCTATACAGGGCCATATTATAAGGCTGAAGACTGCAGTAGTTTGGGCAAGATAGTCAGCTATGCTACTGGCATCTCAAGCAAAGGGGAACAGTGCTGTAACCATTATAATGATATGAGGTGCCACAATCCTGACCTCTTTTGCCAATGGGAAGAAGAAGAAGGAGGTAAGGTTCAGTGACTACCCCTGCACTGTAAGTATTACTTATTTTAGCTATCCAAATAAGCTGCTACATTTGCCATCCACAAATGTTGCATTATGATTTTTTTATGTCTCTAGCTGCTGAAGAGATTAAAAGGAATAGGCAAATGCAGAGGAACATTGTTGAGCAAATGAGAGAGTATTGGGGTGAGTATACACAATGTCATAAACATATCTGGCTTTTAATAGTAACAGCAGTAGGCATTAAAAATAACTGTATAACTTTCCGACACCAGTGCCCATCTGTCAGTACTAGCACTAGCTCAGAGTAGTAGTATGGTTGTTGGATCAACATAAGATGTGTGTTTCTGCACGCCAGCTTCTGTGTAGGTGAAGAAGTAGGTCTTCATGTTAAGTCTGTTTGTTCTTATATTATGAGTATGAGTTGTGTTTGTATTTCTTTTCCCACACACTCTATGATACACTATCCTTTGTCTTACATACATTTATTTTGTTAATTGTTTTGTTTATCTTCATTCCTTTTACAATTATATGCAGTAGAACAGTAACATACACCCATTTCACTGGCAAGGCCTGTTGGCCCCCAGAGATGGCAGCAGCGGGCCACCACCACCACAACCAGTTGACTCACAACCAGCACTCAGCACATCTGTGTCCCAGCTACTTCCATAGGTTCATAGGTTCATAGGGGTGTACTAGGCTAAAGACCACAAGGGCCTTTATAAGCCTAGCCATGCATCCCAAATCTCTGACAAGTTCTGGTACCCTTGATAAGTGTAAGCAGGAGCTTGGGAGATGAACCATTTATAGGCTGCCTGTGTCCCTTAGAGACATAGGTGTCAAACAAGGGATGAATTTCTTTTCCCCCATCCAATTGTCCAAGTTACACTTGAAGAAGACAGGGATGTTTAACTCTCATAGGTAAGTACTAGGATAGCTGTCCTTGCAGGTCATTTTAAGCCTAGGCAATTTCTTTTCAAAGGTGAGAATCAAACCTTGTACTTTGTATCTGTAAGGTGAACATCTTAATCATTATGCCAACCCTCAACCCTTCTGTTCTGCCTACACCATCTACATAAGATAGCCACGCACTGAAAGTGACACAGTGGTACTCTCTAGTAGCCGTGCAAGTGGAGGTGACACCTTTGTCACCCATTGGCAGCCAACAGACCTTGTAGGGGATCTCATTGACAGAAGGTTCATTTGGGGTGATTTCGTTTTTTTGTCACGTTTTGTAGTTACTCGGTTTGTTTGGTTCATTTGGGGTGTTTTAGTCTTTTGTCCTTTTTGTAGTTACTGATGCCTGCATCAGCCACATGGAGCTGCTCCGGCAACTCCTTGAGCTTCATCCCTTCCCTGTACTGGCTCCACCTTGTGTGTCAAGACTCAGTGGTAGCAGTACCCAGGGTGATGAGTAATCTCTGACTAAGTTTCAGGTGGCAGACACTGCATCCAAGCACACCCATTCATATCCCCCAACCTGGTGTTTCCCTCTCCTTTGCGTCCATGTCCATCCCTGCTAGTTTTGCAATCATCCCCTCAACATTGTCTTTCTTCTGTAAGTCTGATGTCTCCTTCACCATTGTGTTCCCCCTCCACACTCTATCAGTCATGTCTGTCTTTCTCTGTTATGCAGCCTATCCCCTTACCCTCCTCTTCCTTCCGCTATATTCCCATCTCTACAAAATATGCATGTCTGTCCCACAAAAGAAGGATATGCCTCCTACCAGTACCGTTTAACTGTCCAAAATTTTGCAGAATGTCTAGATGTGTGGCTCATATTTTGTGCCTACGATTTAGTTAAGTTTAGATGTATAGTCAAGATGTTTTATGTCTTGACTAAGAGATGCATGATATTTCACAGTAAATCTATATTATTATACTAAAATCAGAGCTAATAATTATACAATGAAAAAAATGCTTAATGGGGAAATTAAATGGGTAAAAGAAGACACAGAAGGCAGAAGACAACAATAAAATGCTATATTTTTGCATTGCACAATGAAACATAAAATGTACACATAGCGTAACTGTGTGTGCATGCATGCGTGTGTGTGTGTGTGTGTGTGTGTGTGTGCATGTGTGTGTGTGTGTGCGTGTGTGTACATGTACGTTTGTGTATGTGCATGTGCATTTCTGTGCATGCTCGTGCGTGGGTATGTTTGCTGTGTCTTAACTGTACATGCCACACTGTACCTCTGACTCAATTATAGACACTCAGATTACAGTAAGGTTATTCTAATTGCTGTAAAATAAAATATCAGAAACACAGAAAGTAAACTGCAAGCAGTTAAAACAGAATATATTTATACTGGAGCCTTCAAGGCACAATTCATCTCTAAAATAGCAGTGATGTGACACTGGATCTTTAAAAAAGGCATACATTATTGGGTAACAAAAGTAAATATTAAAGCATATTTGATACTGTGATTTTGATAGACTGATGTGCAAACTAAATGGTATATAGCAATACTGTTTCCAAAGATGCTCCTTTCTTTTTGAGACTGCTATTGATAAATCATCATGTGACCTGTTGTTCCTATGGTTGCTATGTGAAACAGAAATCTGAAAGTACATTCTCTGCAACAACATGCATGCATGCATCTCTTATCTGTGTGTTATTTTGCTTTATGTATCACATTCACACCGTTTTTTCATACAGATTCCATCATTACTCATGCGATATAATGTTGCAAAAATAGTGCAACAGGGACATGTTCTCATCCCTTTAAAGTTTTTTTCAATACATATTTATTTATTTCCTGTTTATTTATTTATTTTACTACACACCATTTAAAATTAGGCAATTACTTTTCTTGAATTTCTTTTTTTAGTGGATTTGTTGTTGAAAGAATCCATCTATCCACAACTCCTTTTTCCATTTTCCACATGGGATCAGGGTGTCACTTCAAACAGTGACAATCCTCTAAAGACAAGGTTCACACTGCCGGGTGGATAGCCCATTTCCAGAAGATAAAAAGAATAAATCCCATTATATAACAAAGTTGTACAATTGTAAGGTGTATTACTTGAATACGAACAATAATATTTACAATACTTAATTGCTACAGTACAGAATTATGCAAATATAATATTATCTGCTAAGTATACTCCGGATAACTAGATGTGTTGCTTAGTTTAACAGTGGGCTATAAATCAAGTAATCTTTGCTTTAACCATACAGTACTTTTTAAATTATCTTGTGAAGGACGTCACAAGGTGATGATGGTTTACTGTATAACATGCAATAAAAGACAATTCCAGCAAAATAAACCTGCTGCAAAAAATGATTTCCTAGTGTTAGTTTGTATTTGAAAATGCTTATAGCAGATTTCTAGAGACTAAGGCAATATTC
>NC_056727.1:959501987-959529487 GCF_019279795.1 Protopterus annectens
CACACACACACACACACACACACACACACACACACACACACACACACACACACACACACACACACACCATAGCTGTCTTACCTGGAGACACACACACACACACACACACACACACACACACACACACACACACACACACACACACACACACACACACACCATAGCTGTCTTACCTGGAGACACACACACACACACACACACACACCATAGCTGTCTTACCTGGAGACACACACACACACCATAGCTGTCTTACCTGGAGACACACACACACACCATAGCTGTCTTACCTGGAGACACACACACCATAGCTGTCTTACCTGGAGACACACTCACCGATCATCTATAGCTCTCTTACCTGGAGACACACACACACCGATCATCCATAGCTGTCTTACCTGGAGACACACACACACCGATCATCCATAGCTGTCTTACCTGGAGCGATGTAGATCCCATCCCTTTGTGCCATAAATCCATAGCTGCAAACCCCCGCCCATTGGAGCACATCCACATAAATCCATAGCTGCAAACTTCTGCCCGTTGGAGCACATCCACCACGCGAGATCTTCCTCCGATGAGAGTCCGCACATCCACCACGCAAGATCTTCCTCTGACGAGACTCCAGACTGCCGACGTTGCAGTCTGCGTCCGATGAGTTTCCTGCGACAGTCTATGCAGTTACAACTGCATAGACTTCTGGGTTCTCTGCTCTTACATGTTTCCCAGTCCGTACTGCTGCTGAAACAGTCTGCGCATGCTCCAGACTGTCTCAGCAGCAGTCCGGACTAGTGCGCATGTGCGAAAGTCCGAAAATTTTTAATTTTTTTTTTTATCTTTTATTTTCTTTTATTTTCTTTAATTTTACAGCTGAGGGGGCTGCTTATTACACTTCCCCAGTACCTCCTGCTATTGTAGCTGCACCTTTTCTTTACCTCATCTCACCTTTCCTATGCCCATTCCATCCATCAGGTTAGTTCAACTGTCTTTCTGCACTACTAACCAACATCTCCAAGTTTACACAAATGCTTTTAATCCCTCTCTTAACACTAGACTATATATATTTCTTTATCTAAATGGAAATTTACAAATATTGCCTTGATATCTACTCTGTCATGTAAGGTTGGTAGTTAAAACATTTTTTTCCAAAAATGTTCAACATATTCATCTTGTGGTACCACTTGATATACCACAATACTGAATTTCACAATTCTGTCACAAAGTCATTTTATAGTTGTGTGAAATTTTGCTGTTGGTATTTCTAATCACTTTTCAAGATAGAACAGTGTAATAAAATTGCAGCAGTTTGCAAAGCAGGATCCTAAGGCACATTCCTATCTATACCTGTAACTATTGTCATAAACAGAAGGAAAGGTGTTCTACCTATTCTCTCTGGAACAGAAGGCCTCATAACACTAGTACATTGAGGTGGTATGTAAGCTAAGCCCAATACCTTTTGACATGCTGAAGTTTTTAAAAGTTATCAAAAAACCTTTGAGAGAATCTTTCATCAATAACTTACAAACTTAGTAATACAGCAAAACGTACTGTCTACTTCTAAGCATAGCTTTCATAAAAGTATTTAAGTCAGCATAGCTCTTCTGACCTTAGCAGTCTATAGTAGAGACAATTAAGATTCAGGTTTATTTACTTATTTATTTATTTAGCATTTGTTGACCAGGAAAGTCTGACTAGGACAGAGCCTATTTTCAGTGGAGGCCCGGGGAGAAACACTCCAGATGCATATCTTTGGAATGTATGTAGGTTATGTAGCAAAAGCAGCAGCGGTAGTTTTCCTGGACATCTGTAAGGCCTTTGATACTATCAGTCGTGAGGGAACCATTAGAAACAACAGAGACCTTAATGTATTTCCCATTACTATAAACTGAAAATTCGAGTTAAGTGGGGGCCAAAGTTATCACCTTAATATTTTAAAACAAAGGTGTTCAATAAGGATCAGTTATTGGTTCCTTTTGTTCAACTTTTATGTAAACACAATGACAGAGATAATGGGGGGGGGGTAAGGATTACAGAGTGGGGAGTTTTGGGATTAAAGAGTGGGAGGAGGATTTTAGAGTTATCGATTTGGGAGTTTTATGGTTAGGGAGTAGGAAGAGAGTTTATGGTTTAGGGAGCAACCAGGCAATTTAGGTTTGGGGATTTAGAGTTTTAAGTTTAGGGGTCAGGAAGGGAATTTTAGGGAGTGATCAGGAAATTTAGGTTTAGGGAGCAGGGTTGAAGTTTTAGGTTGGGGAGTGATCAGGAACTTTACGATTAGGAAGGGGGAGGTTTAGAGTAAGGGATCGAGAAGTTAGGTTAGGAACTGGATGGGAGTTTTAGGCTTAGGGTTTAGGTTCTAGTAAGGCTATGTAATTTATAGGTTTGGGTGTTGGGAGGGCCATGCAGAACAGGGTGATTGGGCCAATGGGACTTAGACAACTTGCTTTTTCTAGCAAGTAGCAACAAGCAGGTGTACTGAAAGCTACTAGAATGTGAGCATTTGTAATAGACCCAATTTATCTTATTATTTTTGGCCTGTTCCTGAAAACATGGGTGGTTTTCTGGTAAGTCATTAGAGACCTGAAGTCACTAAATAATGGCAGACATTTGAATTTCAGACTTCATATATTTTCGAAAATACAACCGAAACCTGTCATTCTATTAACTTTCTAAGTTTATAAGAGCAATATTTGAAATCTGTCACTGATTTACATATCATTACAGATCATGCCCTTCACTATAACTTCGCCTCCTCCCTTAACACTTCCTATTCACTCACAATTGATGATTTTCAGAGTTCATCGTAAAAGTGTGAATTGCCAAACAGAAACAGCATTTTCTGGTACCATACTTAAAGACTACGTTTATCAGTCTGTAGCTATTTACATGGTAAAAGAATGGTTCACTGACAAGCTCAACATGTAAATTCCAGTGTCTGCTTCGCAATTCACACAGGAGCAAACCATGAACTATTCATTTTGATTTCTCTCTGTCTCATTTTTTTCTGAAAAGTGGCAGACAGCCATGCAGATGTAAGACTGTGTGTGGGGGTGGGGGAGTGGGGAGGTGGCACTGGGCATCCCCACTCTCCTTATGGTTTTGGCAGCTCTGACTTTTAACACCAAGATGTAAGAGTTTGCTTCAGTGCTTCATGTGCGGTATATATTGTAGCAAGCGGTTTGCTATATTTTTTTTCCTTTGCAACTTAGAGCTGAGGAATGTGAAAGTGTTCTCACCAGCGCCTTTTACCGTTTTGTTGAATGTGAGCATACTGCTCTCACTGGTTCATTTGGCAGGTGATCCAAATGGGTAGAAATTTACTTTGGTGCATTGATATATGAGGTGTGTCAACACCAAAATCAGAGTTTTAATAGCAGCTAGACAAAAGGAGAGGAAGCACCTGTGTTGCATGCTGAATCAAGTGTAAGATAAGCTTTTCAGATGATAAGAAGCAGAAGCTATAAGGTGGTCATCAACATAATATTCGAAAAATACTAACACATTTTGGAAAGACATCCCACTGTGATCCTTAGCACTAAAAAATCGTGAGACGACCCTAGCTTATTCTGGTGTAACAGTGTGAGAATATTTTGTTGAGACTACAGCACTTTTTTCAGGATGAGTGTGTTGGTGAAATTCATATACCATGCTGCTGCCAGCAAGCTTGATTTGCTTTCTTACAGAACTGAATATGAAATATGTAGGAGCCTGGTGTGTGATATATTGGTGTACCCAGTTTTGTGCTTTGGAAGCGACTAGTCAGAAAATGAGTCCCTAATCCTAAAGTACTAGATAGTTTATGTATCATGCAAACTGGATTAGCTCGTTTTTATGTTAGAGGTGTTTTCCATTCACTTGAATGAGATACATTAACTGTCTAAGTTTCTGTACAATAGGGTTTTAGGTACCTTGCACAGGTTTTCACAAAAGGACTGCCTCATAAATAGTTTTCTCTTGCACTTCCTGATATAAATTTTAATGCTATTTTTTGAAAGACAACTTCATTATTTGTTGCATTTTATCATTTCAGGGAGGATTACGATAGGATTCACTACTTTTACAGTTTGGTTATATACATAGTTCATTTTATTTACTTTAGATAGTTAGAGCTGGTTATGCTTTGCTTATATGCCATTTTCTGATTGATTAACTGCAGTGAGTGCTTTCTTTTACATTTTATTCTTTTAACTTTTTTCATTCTAATAAGGATGGACTTCATTTTAGGTGGCTCATTTAGGTGAAAGATGTTATTTTGGAGAGGCAGAATGTGTATACAGGCAGAAGCATAGCTAAGGTGGGGCAAAGGGGACAGCAGAACCAGGTACAACGTGTTAGTGGGCAAGATCAGCTGATGCCTATTGGTCAATACTGCATTACCGGCATTTATTTCTGTGATGACATTATTGAAGGAATGCCACTATGGAAATGAATTCAGGTTGCTGTTTTTACATCCAGGATGAAAGTGCTTGCTTCAGTGCTTCATGTGCATTATATGTTGTAGCAAGCTGCTTGCTAGAAATGTAGCAAGTAGTTTGCTTTTTGTTTTGCTCTTCAACTTGGAGTTGAGGGATGCCATATCATAGAGCAGTACTGGGTGCTAGATATGAGTCAGCTACAATTCTCTGTGAGATAGGCTGGTGGATGCTGTGTTGCGTGGGCTGTTTTAAGTAGTATCATTGTCTATGTTTTGTTTGTGCAGTGTGCCTTTTTTTCCTTATGGCATAAATATGGTGCATTTGAGGGACTTTCTGTGGCAATGATCAAAATGTGTAGGTAAACTGTTAATAACATATAACAGTCTACCTAAACAGTGTAATACGCATATTTCTAATGTAGAAAATCTTACTTATTCAACTATGGATGTGCCTCTAGTAGGAAAAATGTTACTGTAAGGGTGGGGAGCGTTAGCCTGGATGTAAAATGTACAACACAAGTGAACAATTTTTGCATACCCATGTGTATGTGTCTGCTTTTATAACAGGTTGAAATGCATTAATTTGATTCATCTGATTACACTCAGACATCAAAGATATACTTCGAAAGTGATTAGTTTTTACAAGATGAGACACTTTGATCTGGAACAATAGTGGCATACTGGCATTGTATCTGTGAGTGAGTGTGTGTGTGATTATATGCGTGTATACATGTGGATATGTAAAACGATTCAAAATGCATTAAAATCAGCAGAATTTGTACTACTTAACACCAAGACAAAGAAGGACAATGCTTTGGCTGTGATCCAGCTGATTAAGGATCAGTTAGTTACTAGGTGTTAGAGAATCTGGCTGGGGTAGATGGGGGTTAGGGGCTAATGCCAGCACACCCATCCTGGGAGGAGAGTGATCCCCAACCCACAGTGCTGGCTCATAGCAGAGGATTGGAACTTGTTCCTGGAACACTGGGTCAGTTACCTGAATGAACTGTCATCCAATGCCTTGCACTGCAGCAGGGATGACGCATCTGTGAAAGAAAAACACAGAGAAATAAAACTATTCTCAGTCATAAACTGGTTATTTTTGGGAGGGGCATTCTGTGTATGAAAGTAACTGAGCATCACAGTCACTTGATCAGTGTTAAATTATCATATTTGAGTGTCGGGTAATGTGGCTATGTTCATTTGCATTTGTCTGTGTCACAAAAGGAAATACTGCCAGCCCAGCTATCTGGAATTTTGTAAATAATTCTATGTCATTTGTGAATATTAATATGATTCATACAGAAGTGTGTGAAAAGCTGTAAAGTACTGAGCTAAAATGTAACCACAGCATGCCCTGCTGGCTTATATCTATGTAGTTTTCTGTTAATTGATTATTTATTTATTTATTACATTTGTTTACCGGGAAATTCCGACTGGACACAGATCCTTTTTCAGCAGAGGTCTGAGGAGAAAAGCTCCAACAAGTACAAATAAGGAATATGCAATGGAGGAAATTTTACAATACAAAATGTTACAATAGTAGATGATCTTACAGTAAACAACATGTCTTGCAGAGTACACAGTACAGTACCGTAGTAAGAACAGAAAAACAAGTAGACAATTAAATGATACTTAAGGATTAATGCTGGTAACAGGATAAAAGAAAGATAATGCTGTACTAAGTGGCTGGGAGTTATGTTACTCGGGGTTTGGGCAAGGGCAGAGCCAATGCATTTTCGGTGAGACTTGAGAGTGGTTTTGAATAGACTGCTGGATGGTAATTTGGTTATTGGGGGGAGGTTATTCTATAGTTTGAAAGTAGCATAGGAGAACAGAGCTTCTCCTGCTGAGTTTTTGGGTTTAGTGGTAAGAAGTCGATTTTTGCTGTTGAATCCTAGGGCTCTAGAAGAAGAGTAGGGTTGGAGTAGGTTTTGAAGTGATGGGATCTTATGGGGGTGGTTTATTAGTTTCTGGGCAAATGAGAGTAGATTCAGATGAAGAAGTTGTGGGAGTCCAAGCCAATCTAGTTCCCTAAGTGAGTTGCAGTGGTGGCTGTGGTAGGAGGCATCTGTTGCAAATTTTGCAATTTTATTGTAGCAGGATTCTAGTCTGTTTAGGTCAGTCTGTCTAAGGTTGGTAAGTATGGGAGAGGCACAGAGTAAGGTGGAGATTAGCTGGGAGTTGGCAATAGCGGTCCTGGCTGTGCTGGTTAGGAATTGTTTGTTTCTATAAAGTGCCCTTAGTTTTTTATGAACTTTTTTATGGTAAGAGATATGTGGAGGTCAAATTTGAGTTTGTTGTCAATTTCCACACCTAGAAGTTTGGTGTGGTCAGATGGGAAGATGATGGTGTTGTTCTTGGCATGAATGTTGAAGAGGGTGGAAGACTGTATAGATTTAGAGGGTTGAAAGAAAAGGAATTTGGCTTTGTTTGGATTGAGTAGAAGTTGGGCATTGGAAAGCCAGCTTTCTACAGATGTGAAAGATTCTTGTGTGATATTTTGGAGTTCTGGTAAAGTGGGGGCAGAGCAGATGAGAGTAGAGTCATCTGCGTATTGTATAAGAGTGGCATGTTTGGTGGAGGTATGAAGGTTGTTGATGAAGAGAGAGAATAGTATGGGGCCAAGGATAGAGCTTTGGGTGACCCCGAGAGAGCCTGGAAGATGAGGGGAGAGCTAATCATGTCAAACCACTGATTGCTGTCGGCCTGAGAGATAGCTGTGGAACCAGATGGTGACAGAGTGGGAAAAGGAGAGATTAGTGAGGACAGAGAGAAGGATATTGTGAGATACCATATCAAAAGCTTTTGATAGGTCCAGAAATATAGCAGAGGAGTATAGGCCACTGTTTTTTTATGGCACAGGATTGTGTTGGTGAAGGAGAGCAGGGCGGTAGTGGTGCTGTGAAATGGCCTGAAGCTATGCTGGGTTTTGGAAAGGAGATTGTTAGTTAATAGATAGTTTAGTACCTTAGAGTTTATACATGTTGTAAGAATCAGTTAAGAATCAAAAGTATATCTAGTTGAAAATTGTTATTCTTGGAAGAAGGCACTCTGTATGTAAAAGCAACTGACTATTACTGTTAATTGATACCAGTTAAATGATTGTAAATCTTGACAAGGGCAATGTATATCTCTATATCTCTATATCTGTCTAGACACACACTCATATACAACATCAAATGTACAGCCACAGAGATTCCTGGACTTTGTAAACAAAAACTCCCTGGACCAGACTGTCAGTGCATCAACCAGGGATACAATCATATTCTATCTGGTCCTCACTAACATGGGAGAGTGCTGTACACTCCTTAGTGTAATGACTTTTCAGATAAGGTCAGACTACAAAGTGTTTTCTTTTTAAGTAAAAATAAAACCTGGAACCCCAGCTAACCCTGGGATATTCAGGAACTACTCTAGGAGTAACTTCCTACTATTAAGTTATAACCTGTCCAAATTTCTAGCCCCCATAAATCCTGAGAATACTGCCTATGCATAACTGTTCACAGAAACCCTATACAAGCATGTTCATAGCTACATAGAGTCAGCTGTACCAACCAGGAAGAAGTACAGAATTAACTAAAAAAACAAGCCACCCTAGTGGAATCATATCAGTAGGCTGTATAACAGAAGGAAGAAAATCATGGCAAAAATTAGGAGGTGCACCACCCAGCAGGATAAAGGGACTCTTATCAAACTAAACAAACAACTCAGAGAATAAATAAAGTCTATGAAAGCCAAATTTGAGGTAAATCTGGCCTTCCAGGCCAAGGACACCCACAAGACATTCTTTAGCTATGTTTGCAACCTCAAAGGCAATACACAATTGTGTGCAGAGCTCATTGTTAATGAACCACCTATATTGAGCCAAAAGATATAGCAGAACTACTGGCCAACAAATTCAGCTCCAACTTTACCCCTCTCTCACCCTCAGGAAATACCATCAAATATAACTCCCCTGCTATCACTAGGGGTCATGAACACTGCATCAATGTGCCCAGACAACATCCCAGGATGCCTCTAAATAGCATATGTATATATATATATATATATATATATGTGTGTGTGTGTGTGTGTGTGTGTGTGTCTGTGTGTGTGTATGTGTTTGTATGCAGGTGTTCACATATAAAAACATGTCTGAATGTGCATGAAACAAGCCAGAATGTTTTACTGTTGGCAGAGTCTCTTTCAGCTGATCTCAAACATCAGATGCATAGGTAGTCAGAAAGTAGTTACTCTTGAGGGAAGTGGTCTGTCTGTGTGTGAAAGTAACTGACTACTATTGTTTTGTGATCACAGTTAAATGATCATAGATTGTTAGGGTCAGTGTTTGTGTGTGTGTGTGTGTGTGTGTGTGTGTGTGTGCGTGCGTGCGTGCGTGTGTGCGTGTGTGCGTGTGTGTGTGTGTGTGTGTGTGTGTGTGTGAACAAAGATAGAATTTATTGCTATACACAAAATTTCTTTCACCTGATTTCAGCTAAGCATTAGTGGTCTACAGTTATTACTGAAGCAGTAGTCACTGTGGGAAAGCAGCTGACAGCTATTTTTATTTTATTAACACAATGCATAGAGATGCTGCACTTGAATTCATGTTTCAAAAGTGCTCTGCATGAGGTGTCACAAAATTGCAGTTATGAAACCACCAGTTAAAAGCTATCAAATCTGTTAACAGATGCAAAATAAGTGCTTGCTAAAGGCATGAGATCATTTAGAAACAAGAAAGCCAGAGATGACACAGAATGCAATGCCAGCCCTACATTTCTCTTCAGGGTGGAAAATTTTGGGAAACTGCTCAAACTGTAAAGGAGTGACAGAACCCAGCAATAATGCTGGTGCCAAAGAAAAGAAACTGAGGAGATGGTCACATATGTGAAGATTTTAAAGTGCCTATCATCCTACTGTTGGACACCATGCAATTTCACCTACTGTGAGCTGAGATTACTTATTCCCCTTTAGCAGGGGGACACTTCATAAAGCATAGTTCAGCCCATGCCAAGCTGCAATTTGGAATGTAAAAATGTTCCAAACAGTTTTTATGCACAATGGTCTGTAGCAACATGACTTTCATATTGTTGGAGTGCTGTCTGAACCAGCTATGGAATAGAAACCAGTGGCATAAGTTATTTATGAGATTCTTCAGTCTCAGTGACTCTTTGATGATGTTATGTCAGAAGGTAGAAATGATGAAAACCACATGAGCAACTTTTGAATGGGCCTTGATAAGCTAAAGAAATGTGAGCTTTGAGCTATCAGAGATAAATGAGTTTTTCACAAGGAAAAGTTTTATTTTGAACATATAATTGCTAAAAATGGACTATACGAATCACTTGATAGGGTGGAAGGTTATATAATGAAACTCACTTGCACAATACAAGAAAGAGGGAGCCAGAAGAATACTGAATTTGGCTTTAATACACAATAATGCGTTCAATAACAGTTTGACACAGTTATAAAGTTAACAAAAAGCACTAGCTTTCAGACATAAAATGCTGCAGTCCTTCATCAGGCATACAAGAGTGTGTTAGCAGTACAGTCATTTTTATATAAAATGAATAATCACATGACCATATACATTGTGAAGATAGGTGAAGGCTGCCAGCCTAGCTAGATAGAATTTTGTAGATAATTCTGTCATTTGTAAATATTAATGTAAGCCACAGGCTTGCTCTCTTAAATGTGAAAAGACTGTAGTAAATCTTGAACTGAAAAAAATGTAACAACAGTGCACTCTGCTGTAAGAAAGCTGATAGGTCAAGCATTGTGAAATTCTTTGATCTAAAACTCAGAGCTGAGATGTCTAGAGGGAGGCATTCTGTCTATTGTTTTGAGTCTCGGGTTAATGGCTAGAATTTGCAGGTATAATTTCTTTTATTGCCCTGGTTCCTGACCAGCTGCAAGATCAAAGGGGCTGTTAACCTCTGAGAGTCTGTTAGCCTGGGAACCAGAAAGAAATGATGTAATCTGAAATGAAGCAGTGGTACTATGTTATCAATTTAAGGACGGAGAGACTCAGAGCATTTAGCATTTGTCTTGAGAACATCCAACTCATCAGCACTCTGCCTATATCTATATGTAAGTTTATTTTAGAACTGTGTTTTCTCTTAGATATAGCTAGGAACTAGGAAGATTAGATTAGTTTTTTTCTGTATTGATGTTAGAACTTTTCTACTGTATTATTTTAAGTATTTCTCTGTGATCTCTGAACTCTTGACTAGCAATGTGTAGTAAGAAGTATTGCCTTGTGTTTTTATTATTTATTATTAAATATTTGTAAACCTTTCAACTGTGGCTATTTTGTGTAGAGATAATTTAAGCTCTATGGTACATTGCATGTATATAGTGATACTGGCCAAGCCACGCCATGCCAATAAGCCTTGACTGTTCATTTGCACTTACCATTTGGATAATAATATTGCAGATTATAACTGGACACCCTTTCATAAGGGCCTTTTAGTAGCTGATAAATATTGGTGGGTGGTGGCAAGTGATACTACCGTATAGTCTGGGTAGAAGGAGCACAGCTGGAGAACCTGTGCCAGCCTTCCCCAGGAGTGTCTGTGTGGTTGTATATAACTCTTATCTCAAAGTGTGTGTGTGTCAGCTACTTGGGCAGGGACACAAAGCACTGGTTAGACAGAGAGGGTGCTGGAGGCTTTAGCTTGCCCACTAGGCTGAGATCTGGACCCTATAGCTGTGCCAGTAGGAAGTCTTATTGGGGACCTGGAGAGAAAGGGAGAAACCAGCCCCAGACTGACTGTGATCTCTCTGTGCTCTTAAGGGAAATTGTACTTTACTGTGTATTTATTATCCTTTCCCTATATGAACGTCCCCTCACTGGTGTTTGTGGTGAGGATTGAGACTCCTTGATTGCTGGGCCAGTGCACGGGCATCACATATTAATTGTTTGGCAGTGGTGGGATATCCACACCACATATTAATTGGTTGGCAAATACTAATTGGCTTGTAGTGGTGTGAGTAGTATGAATTCCTGTAGCTTTTGTACAGTGATCCCTGAAGGTGTTTTTGTACTCTAAATCAGCCACACAGTGAATACTCAAGAGTTCAGATCACAATCGTTTTATTTCTTTTGTTAGTTTAGTTAGTCAGGGAGACCAGGCAGCATGTCAGCAGAGGAGTATGGAAAGCTGACAAGGAGCCAGCTGGCTGAGATGTGCCAGGCTACGGGACTGGTGCATGGAAACCTGACTAAGGCAGACATGATTGCAGCTGTGGTCATAGCTGCATCAGAAAACATCAACCAGGAGGATGATCAGACTAACAGTGGAGATGTACCACACTCAGAGAATGGACAGCTCAACCTTTCTGCAGAGGACTTAAAAATCCATCTGGAGCTAAAGAGACTTCAGTTGGAGGCCAGGCATTTGTAAATAGAAGCAGCTGAAAGACTGAGACGTCTAGAGAGGACAATGAGAAACTGCGACAGTTGCAGGCTGAGGAGAATGAGAAACTGCTATGCCTGGAAGCTGAGGAAAAGGAAAGGCAGAGGCAGCATGAAAAGGAGATGCTGACTCTTCGCCAGAGTCATGGAGGTAATGGGAAAGGGAGTAATTGGACCCCAGAAGCACAAAAGGTCAGTCAATTTATTCTGCAGTTTACAGAGGGGAATAATTTTGATAGTTTCATTCATATGTTTGAGAGGGTATGTAAACAGTATGATGTTGAGAAAAGACTCTGGGTATGGTTCCTGACCCCCTTACTCCATGGTAAAGCTGTAACTGTGTTGTCTAAAATTTCTGATCAGGAATGTTTTGATTATACTACTGTTAAGAACTGTTTGTTAGAATTTGTTTAGGCTAACACCTGATATTTAGACGCAAAGCAGATGAAAGTGTGTGTGAATATGTTGCTGAACTGAGCACTTATTTTCATAGGTGGGTGAATGGATGTCAGGTCACCACTTTTGAAGGGCTGGCAGACCTTTTGGTGAGGGAACAAGCCCTTAGCACTTTGCCTGAGGACATGAGGGTCTGGTTAGCTGATAGACAATGTGCTACTTCAGATGAGTTGGGGAAGAAGGAAGACCTATACCTAGCAAGCAAGGCATCACTGTGCAGGAAAGGGACCCCCAGTACTGCTCATGGCTCTAAAGGAACCCATGGTGGGCAGCATAGACTGCCCCAATAGAATCTTCCAGTAGAAGGGGAAGCCACTGGTCCAGGTACATGTCCAGGACCTAGGGTTAAATGTTTTGAATGCAGCCAGTGGGGCCATGTGGCATACAGATGTCCATGGAGGCAAGGTGAGGAACAAAAGGTGAGAGAGCCAGTAAGTGGGGAAGACAAAATGCCAATACTATTTGTCTTGAGACAACCAGGGTACCAAACTACCATCCTGCAGATGTCCTGATAGGGAAGGATTTTGATGAGACAGTACTATGTGTTAATGCAGTTACACACAGTCAAGCTTCGAGACAAGCATGTGGATCTGGTAGCCTGGAGGCAGACCCAGACAGACTGCATACTTGCAGCCAGGACTGGTGAGGTGGTTACTTCAGGGAGGAAGCTATGCTGTACAGTGAGACTGAAGGTGAGCCACAGCTGCTTGTGGGTACTGATGTTCCCTTGGACAGAGGGACTGAAAGGTAGAGGTGAGTAGTAGTACCCAAGCTGACAGTGAGGCACCACTGTCAGAGGACGCCAGACTTCCTGTGGAAGGGGAGCTGGGAAGAGTTACAAGGAGAGAGTTGAGACAGGCTCAGCTCTCAGACCCTACACTGCAAGGCCTGAGGCAGGTAGCTAGTGAGGCACCTGATTCTCAAGGGAAGGGGGAATCTGTATACTGGGACAAAGGGTTACTGTATAGAGAGTGGACCCCTGAGGGAGGGCTAGAAGGTGAGAGGGTACAGCACTTGGTAGTGCCTAGTGCCTACCATCTGGCAGTTCTAGCCATAGCCCATGATATTCCCTTTGGAGGTCATATGGGCATAAAATGTACAAAGAGATGTATTATGCAGGAATTCTATTGGCCTGGAATTTCCAGAGATGTAATAGGGTACTGCAGGCCCTGTGAGCAGTGCCAAAAGGTAGGCAAGGCAGGAGAAAAGGTGAGAGCTCCTTTGATGCCTTTGCCTGTGATTGAGGAGCCATTCCAGAGGGTAGCTATGGATATTGTGGGGCCTCTGAGTACACCACGTTGCACAGGGAAAAAGTATATCCTAGTGGTAGCAGATTATGCTACAAGATACCCTGAGGCAGTGGCTTTGTCCTTAATTGAGGCAGAAAGGTTGCCAAATCCTTTGTTAGAGATTTTCACCTGGGTAGGTTTCCCAAAAGAAATACTGACTGACAGAGGTGCCAATTTCATGTCAGACCTGCTGGCTTGTCTGTGGAAGTACTGTGGGGTGAAGCACCTGAAGTCTGCCCCTGCCATCCCCAGACTAATGGTCTGGTTGAGAGGTTAAACTCTACAATCAAGTCCATTCTATGGGCATTTGCAGACCAGTTTAAGAGGGAATGGGACAAATATTTGCCCCATCTGTTGTTTGCTTACACAGAGGCTCCCCAGGAATCCACAGGGTTTTCACCTTTTCATTTGTTGTATGGGCAGAGGGTGAGGGGTCCTCTAGATTTAATTTGTCATGAGTGGGAAGGTGAGTGTGAATCTCACAAGGAATCTGTTGTGGCATATGTCCTAAACCTCAGGACAAGGCTCAGGGAACTCATGGGTTTGGCCCAGGAGAACCTGGCAGAAGCCCAACAACAGAAAAAGGTATGGTATGACAGGAATGCTTGAGCTAGAGAGTATGCTGTAGGGCAGCAGGTAATGGTTCTAATTCCTGTCAGACACAACAAGCTGCAAGCAGCTTGGGAGGGACCCTTCAAGGTGGTAAGAAAGGTAAGTGATGTTAACTACATGGTAGAACTGCTAGGGAGGGGCACAAATTGTACCATGTTAACATGATGAAACCTTACCATGATAGGGAGGCCCTTGTGCTGAGCATTTGGAGTGGATTGCAGGAGGAGTCTGAGGGAGATCTGCTGACTGATCTCCTCAGTGAGACTCGGACTGACACCTCAGTGGAAGGGGTAGCAATGTCCCAGCAGCTATCTCCTACCTAAGTTTGAGAAATCCGAGCAGTGTTACAGGAGTTTGGGGACATGTTCACTGGGAAACCAGGGTGCAACCACCTGATGCAGCACCAGGTGGATACAGGACACCAAAGGCCTATAGGGTGCCTGAGAGAGTCAAACAGACTCTGAGGGAGGAGATACAGGAAATGTTGGAACGAGAGATAAGTCAAGAGTCTGAGAGTCTCTGGGCCTTCCCAGTGGTGCTGGCAACAAAGAAGGATGGCAATACCAGGTTCTGTGTGGACTACAGGAAATTAAATAGTCACACAGAGTCAGATGCTTACCCCACACCTAAGACAGATGAGGCCCTAGAGCAGCTGGGGGGGCTAAGTATCTTACCACCATTGATCTTACCAAGGGATACTGGCAGATGCCCTTGACTCCCAGTGCTAGAGAGAGGTCAGAGTTTGTGACTACTTTTGGCTTGTATGAGTTCACAAAAATGCCCTTTGGGATGACAAATGCCCCAGCGACTTTCCAGAGGCTGGTAGATCACATTCTAGCAGTAGCAGGAGGGTTTTCCCTTGCTTATCTAGATGATATTTCCATGTACAGCCATTCCTGGCAAGAGCACCCTCAGGGAGGTGCTGGGCAGACTGCAGAGGGCAGGGTTGACCATTAAGCCCAGCAAATGTCAGGTGGGTATGGCAGAGGTCTCCTACATGGGACATAGAGTGGGGAGTGGTAAGATCAGGCCAGATCCTGCCAAGGTAGAAGCCATTCAGGCATGGCCTGCACCTGTTACCAAAAAGCAGGTGAGGGCATTCTTAGGGACAGAAGGGTACTACAGAATGTTTGTCCCCAGTTATAGAACCATAGCTGCTCCCCTCACAGACCTGACAAGGAAAAACAGGCCAGATAAGGTAGTGTGGACCCCAACATGTGAGCAGACATTCCAGAAGCTTAAAGAAGCTTTGGGAGGCCTCCCCTGTGTTAGCCAGTCCAGATTACATGAAATAATTTGTTTTGCAGGTGGATGCTTTGAACCATGGGGTGGGGGCTGTAATTAGCCAGATTTCTTCAGAGGGAGAAGAGCACCCAGTGGTTTATCTCAGTTGTAGGCTCCAACCCAAGAAGGAATGCTATGCAGCTGTAGAAAAGGAATTTCTAGCCATAGTGTGAGCACTGCAGAAACTTCAGCCTTATCTGTATGGAAGAAAATTCACTGCAGTTACAGATCACAATCCCCTAACATGGTTAAACAGAGCCAGCCAGCAAAATGCCAAGTTGCTAAGATGAAGCCTAGGTTTGCAAGCATATGATATGTCAGTGCAGCACCGCAGTGGGATTAGCAATGCCAACGCAGATGGGCTCTCAAGACAGGGAATGGGATAAGGTATACTCAGATAGACCTAACCCTCTCAAGCAACATTTCTCAAGGGCTACTTGAAAAACTAGCTTGAGTTCTCCAGGGGGGGGGGGTGATGTGTGAAGATAATTGAAGGCTGCCAGCCTAGCTAGATAGAATTTTGTATATAATTCTGTCATTTGTAAATATTAATATAAGCCACAGGCTTGTTCTCTTAAATGTGAAAAGACTGTAGTGGATGTTGAACTGAAAAAATGTAACAACAGTGCACTCTGTTGTAAGAAAGCTGATAAGTCATGTATTGTGAAATTCTTTGATCTAAAACTTGCAGCCGAGATGTCTAGATGGAGGCATTCTGCCTATTGTTTTGAGGCCAGAGTTAATGGCTAGAATTTACATGTATAATTTCTTTTATTGCTCTGGCTTCTTGACCAGCTGCAAGATCAAAAGGGCTATTAACCTCTGGGTTTCTGTTAGCCTGGGAACCAGAAAGAAATTATGTAATCTGAAATGAATCAGTAGTACTGTGTTATCAATTTAAGGAAAGACTCAGAGCATTGCGTATTTGTCTTGAGGACATCCAACTGGCCAGCACTCTGCCTGTGTTCTATATGTAAGTTTATTTTAGAACTGTGTTTTCTCTTAGATATAGCTAGGAACTAGGAAGATTATTTTTTTTTCTGTATTGATGTTAGAACTTTTCTACTGTATTAGATTAAGTATTTCTCTGTGATATCTGAACTCTTGACTAGCACTGTGTAGTAAGAAGGATTGTCTTGCGTTTTTATTATTTATTATTAAATATTTTTAAACCTTTCAACTGCGGCTGTTTTGTGTAGAGATAATTTAAGCTCTAGAGTACATTGCATGTAAATAGTGACACTGGCGAAGCCACGCCAATAAGCCTTGACTGTTCAGTTCCACTTACCATTTGGATAATAATATTGCACAGTATAATTGAACACCCTTTCACAAGGGCCTTTTAGTAGCTGATAAATATTAGTGGGTGGTGGCAAGTGGTACTATTGTATATTCTGGGTAAAAGGGCAGAGCTGGAGAACCTGTGCCACCCTTCCCCAGGAGTGTCTGTGTGGTTGTATATAACTCTTGTCTCAAAGTGTGTGTGTGTGTGTCAGCTACTTGGGCAGGGACATGAAGCACTGGTTGGACAGAGAGGGTACTGAAAGTTTTAGCTTGCCCACTAGGCTGAGATCTGGACCCTATAGTTGTCCTAGTGGGGAGTCTTACTGGGGACCTGGAGAGAAAGGGAGAAACCAGACCCAGACTGACTGTGATCTATGTGTGCTCTTAAGGGAAATTGTACTTTACTGTGTGTGTGTATTTATTATCCTTTCCCTATATGGACGACCCTCACTGGTGTTAGTGGTGAGGATTGAGGCTCCTTGATTGCTGGGCCAGTGCATGGTCGTCACATACATAACCAATCCTAATTACATAATTAAACATACTGATATCAGTTCTGCTTTTAAACAGCTTAAAAACAGTATTGCAAGTAGTTAAACTTTTTATATCACTCTTTCTAAAGTAGGTCTTAATAGAAATACTGTAATTTAAACTCTTTCCTCTCATTTCATCTGAACATATTTGCCATTGTAATGCTTGTCAACATAGGTTTATAAGAGATTGCTAGGCTGATGGCTGAAGAGCTCTTAAAAACCCATCTAGTTTTACCCAGATTTTACCCAATTTTCTATCCCTAGGGAAAAGATAATGAAGGTCAGCGAGTGGGCTTTGGCAATTTGTACAGATTGCCTTTGTCAATAAGGGACACAGGCCCCACCCCAGGAATGAATTTGCGATTTCCCATCCACTGGTCCATATAGTGATTGAAGATGGTAAGAGATGGGCTCTGCTTCAAGTGAATAGGAAGTCTATTCCGGAGGAGGGGCAATCTCTGGGACACATATCTGTCTTTCCAGCATGATCTATTTATGTCAGAGATCAGGTTTAGATCCTTGGAGCTGGTAATCTTTGTGCACTTAGTTTGCAAATATGCAACATTTCCATTAAGGCTAGGTCAGAAACTGTCTTGTAGGTCAGGCACAGATCACTGCTCAGTAATTGGTAGGAAACTGAATACAGTGATAAGGTCTTTAATTGGTCTGCATATGACATGTTTGTTATACCCTGTATTTTTATTTATTTATATATATATTTTTTTTGTGAGAAACTTCTGAGGGTACTCTAACTGTTACAGGTGCCTGGTGAAGTACATGCCAGGGGGTGCACTGTACTCAATTACTGGTCTGATGAGCCAAGCACAGTGGTTCTATGACATTTTTAGACCTGGATGCCATGCCCTTACTTATAAGGTAAGTAACACAGAAAGATTTCCTCACCACCATGGGCAAATAGTTGTCAAGGTTCAGATAACTATCTATCTGAGTACCCAGATCTCTCACCACTGGGTCCACTATTAGGGGGCTGCTATCAGTGTTGTAATTTGCAGGGTATTTGATTTCCCAAAGGGTATTATTATGTACTTCTTTGCATTTAGTTTGAGGCCATGGCTCTGAAAACGGTCATTAGACTGCATTAGCCCTTTCTGTAAGATATCAACATCATTTGGTGAGTCAGTTGATTGCCCTCAACTTGCAGTCATCAGATAACTTGGTCAACCAAAGGCCATCTACATTTGCCTTGACATCCAAGAAGTATATCCTAAACAAGAGGGGGGGCAGCACTGAGCACTGTGGTATTCCATTGGTGACTGGCCTCTTGCTGGATGTGGATTCCCCACTTTAATAATACATGTCCTATCCGTGAGCCATGTAGCAATCCATCTGGTGATGTTGAGGTTTATGTCCAATTTTGTGAGTTTATTTATAATACCCTAGTGCAATATTGTGTCAAATGCCTTGGCCAGGTCAGGGTAGGTGGTATGTACTGTCTTGCCCTCATCCATGACCTTGGTGACCTTCTCAAAGAAGTCCACCAGACTGAACAGGCAGGACTCGCCCTTCACGATCCAGCCTGGGCTTGGTCTAGATTCTGGAGATTTCTTATATCATTGTTAATCAGGTCCATGATTATCCTTTCCATAGCCATGCATATAAAGTAGTCAGGCTTATGGGTCAGTAATTTCCTGGGTCTGTTGATGGTCCCCCCTTGTACAGAATGATGACTATTGCTGTCCTCCACTCTACTGGGACAAAACCTGTCTAGAGAATATGGTTAAATAGAGATCCAAGTGGGTCTCCTAGGTCATATTTTAAGCTACTTAATAGGTACCCTGGGATTCCATCAGGGCCCACTGATGCTGTATTTCATGCTTTACAGAGTGCAGTGATGAGCTGTTCTTTTGTGATAACTGGCAAAGGAATGGTGGGGGTACTTCACGGGGAGTGACCGGAGGTGATGAGGGGGTGACATCTGAGCAGAATTTATCGGCCAGCAGGTTTGTTATTTCTTCTGTTTGAGTATAGGTAGTGCCATCTACAGCCAACTCAGTATATTGCTGAGTGTTTCTCTTAAGATTTCGGACATAACTTAAAATACCTTGTAGTTATCCTTTCCTTTATATGCTATTTTAGTCTTGTATTTAGCTTTTGAATGTTTGACTAGTCCCCTGATTTGCCTGTTGAGACTAATTAGGGATCTTTTTCTCTGTTGTGCTCCTTCCCATTTACTTCTAGACAAGAATTTCTTCCTTCTATTGTATAGTCTATTTATGCCAGGGGTCCATCAGGGTAATTTGTTTTTCCTTCTAGACCTGGATTTGGTTTGGTCAAGTACTGCTGTGTCTATGCAGTTGTTTAAGTGGGGTTGGGGGAATTTTAAAATCACTTACTGTACTATCACTTAACAGAAGGTAATTTGCCTTAGAAAATTTTTTTTAGAGCTTTAGGGTTTGATGGGGGTTCTACCATTACATTTATTTCAAACGAGACTGATTTATGATCCGATCTTACCAAGAAGGACATTATTATTGGGGGGATTTAATTCTCCCCCGTGTTTGTGAGTACTATGTCAAGAACATTTGGGCCCCAAGTGTGAGTGCAGACCAGCTGTTCCAAAGTATTTGCACTGACAAAGTCCAGAAATCTCTGAGCCTGCATGTTAGTAGTCATCCATGTTTCCCAGTTTAAGGAGGGGTAGTTAAAATCGCCCATGGGTAGTGTGTTGGGCTAAATCTGGTAACTTCAGTTATGCAGAATGGTTTTCATTGTTTATGGTTGGGAACCTGTAACTAGCAATGATAGGTTCATAGGTTCATAGGTAGGTATTAGGCTATTGGCCCAAGGGCCTAATTAAGCCTAGCCAACAAGATTCCGTGGATTACGCCACCCAAGAAAGTTAATTTCCTGTGCCCCTGTCGAGCAGAGCCACAGAAGTGATCCCCAGGGTGTATTTCCTATTTCCCATCCACTCATCAAGATTTTTCTTGAAGAGTGCTAATGAGGAACTTTGCTTGACATAGATGGGTAGCTTGTTCCAGAGTATAGGAAGTCTCTGGGACAGGAATCTATCCCTCCAGCATGTCCTGTTTATTGTGGTGACATGGTTTAGGTCCCTAGAGCATATAGCTTGGATTTCTTGGGATTTCTTTAGGTGTAGCATGTCCAACAGCTCTGGGTTTGACATCGCTTTATATGTTAGGCAGAAATCTCCTTGGAGTAGGCGATATGCTACACAGTAAAGCTGGAGTTTTTTGAGACGGTCAGTGTAGGGCATGTGTTTGAGGCCAGTAATCCTCTTTGTGAGGTACTTCTGTGGCCTTTCCAGCTGCTGCAGATATCTTGTGAGGTACATTCCAAAAAGGGAGTTGTACTCTATAATGGATCGAATGAGTGCCAAGTAGAGGGGAACAATGACCTCTGTTTTCCTAGATGAGAACCCTTTTATGATGAGGTGTGCCACATAGAAGGATTTCGACTACTGTGGCAATGTGATTATCAAAGGAGAGACTACTATCCACCTGGGTCCCAAGGTCTCTTATCACACATTCGGCATTAAGTAGACTGCCGTTTATGTGGTAGTTCATGGGTACAGAGCTTTTACCACAGGGGATGACAATGCACATTTTGGCATTGAGCTTAAGGACATACCTCTGACACCAGGCATCTGTCCCAGTGAGACCCTTCTGTAGGATGTTCACATCATTTGGGGACTCGACTATCCTAGTTTGCAGTCATCTGCAAACTTCGTTAGCCAGAGGCCATCTATGTTAGCCTGTACTTCAGAGAAGTAGATACCAAACAGGAGAGGTCCCAGGACTGAACTCTGTGTGGTACTCCACTTGTCACTGGTTTGAAGTCAGATTTGGAGTCTGCAACTTTTACAGTATGGGTTCTGTCAGTGAGCCAGTTGGAAACCCATCTTATGACATAGGGATTTATACCTAGTTTAGTGAGTTTAGCTATAATTCCAGAATGGGGGATGGTGTCGAAAGCCTTGGTGAGGTCAAGATAGGCTATGTGAACCACCTTACCCTTGTCTATGGCTTTGGTGACTGCCTCAAAGAAATCAATCAGGTTCAGAAGGCATGATCTGTCTTTTACAAACCCAAACTGGATGGGGTCCAGAGTTTGGAGGTTACTAATGTCTTTGTTTATGAGTTCCATGATGATATGTTCCATGGCCTTGCAGACCAGGCTCATCAGGCTAATAGGGCAATAGTTCCCAGGATCAGTGGTGGCTCCCCCTTTGTGGAGTGGGATAACTGTTGCTGTGCATCATTCAGTGTGCACAAAGCCTGATGTGAGACTATGATTGAACATGGTGCTTAGGTGGGGAGCCAGTTTGTTCTGAAGTTTGTGTAAAATGCAGCCTGGGATGTTGTCCAGTCCCATGGATGCTGTGTTTTTGGTTTTAGAGAGAGCAGTTTTTACCTGCATAGATATGATTACAGGGACTCTGCATTCTTCCTGTATAGATATGGGCCCTTTAGGGGGTGAGAGGGGGTAAAGTTATCACTGAATATATCTGCCAGGATGTTGGCAATATCAGGTGGTTCTGTAATTTTTGTGCCGTTGTGCTGTAACTCAGAGCAGATCTAGGTGTTGCCATTGAGATTCTTGACATAGTTATAGAATGCTTTGTGGTTGCCCTTAGAATCAGTGGCAATTTTGTTTTCGTAGCTAGCTTTAGAGGATCTTATAAAGGATCTCAGCTTCTTACTGAGGCTGACCAGGGAGCTCCTCCACTCATGGGATTTTACTCTCGTTTGTAACAGTTTCTTCTTTCTGTTGTAGAGTTTGTTTATGGCAGGGGACCACCAGATTGGCTTCCTTTTTTTGGAGGATAGCATCTTGGTTCTGTTTGGGATAGCACGATCCATGCATTTGTGTAAGTGCTTATAGAGTGCATTTGTGTAGGCTTCAGCAGTCGTAACTATATTGTCCATCTGCATGGGTGTCATGAAGTTCACCACTTCTGTCTTAAGCATGAAGTTGGCTTTGGAGAAAATTTTTACCGTGATTTCCTTAATGGTGGATGGGGGTGGGATGTGGATATCTAGGGTGATTAGCTTATGGTCGGATGTGACCAACGAGGAGTTGACTTCAGGTGTGGAACATCAGTCACTTATGTTGGTAATGACTAGGTCTAGGATATTGTTGCCCCTGGTGGGGGTGTGGATAAGTTGATCCACGGCATTGGAATTTATTAATTCCAGAAAGCATTGAGTGAAGGAGGTGGTACATGAGTAGTTTTCCCAGTTAATGGTGGGGTAGGTGAAATTGCCCATTATTAGGGTGTTTGGTTGAACTCTAATATTTTCCAGTATATCAAGAAAAGAGGAGTGGGAATCCTGGGGCATGGTGGGAGATCTGTAGCAAGTTACAATTTGGATTGCAGTTTTGCCCAGAGTTAGCTACACTTGGATAACCTAGGATGCATTATGCTGCGCAACAAGCCTGGAGGTGTGGATATCCTTAATGAATATGGACACATCTCCGCCTTTGGTGTTCTGGTCCAGGTTAGATATGGTGGGGGATTTTGTCTGTGGTCAGCTGGACATGGAGTAGCTCAAGTGAGTCATCCTGCTTGACCAATCTTGAGGTGTGATTGTTTTTTATGTAAATGGAAACAACTTCTCCTTTTGTTTTTTCCTTTAAAGACGGTGGTCTGAATGTGTGACAGACATTGTAGCCTTGCACTGCCATGGTGCTTTTTGCAGCCTTGAACCATGTCTCTATAACTGCAGAGATGTCAGCATTATCCAGGGTGAGAAGAGCTTCCAGGGAGTGCAGTCTCTTGTTAAGACTCCTAGCATTAAACAGTAGTGCCTTCAGCTTAGCATTAGAAGAATTTGTTACATTGGGTAGATTTGTTGCTTTGGCACTGCCTATAAAAGGCACTATGGGGGTGGATTATGCCTTGACCGGTATTCAAAAGCTTAGCAGTGACAAGTGCAGACCATGTCTGGCAAAGCAACATGGTCTGTCGATCATGTTGTCTCAGACTGACAAATACTGGATCCCCTTGGAATGACACCGGTAACTAAGCCAATTATTGAAGTCAATCATTTTCTGTTTGTATTGTGGTATCATTCTTGGTGAGGGTAGAATGCTGCTCAATGGAAGGCTCATACCCTCCTGTGACACATATTGAGCGAGCTCCATCATGACTCAATTCCTATAGTCCAGGGAAGTACGCTTCAGGACATTCACACTCATATAGACTTTGACGGAGTCATACTGATACTTCTGGCTGAGTGACCTGAGTGTCTATGTAATCTGGCAAATCCTGGCCCCTGACAGGCAACTGGCTGTAAGCCTCTCTTTATCCAACCTGGCGAGGGGGGCGTCCACGTGTCTCACGATGGAGTCTCCTATAACTAAAATGTTTGAATGTGTGGTGTTTCATCTTAGGGGCTTCCTTGTGGAGACACTGTGATGTGTATTTTTATGTACAGTGGTTGATGATGACTTGGTTTTATTTGCATGTGGCTTCTGATGGCAAAGTATAGCAGGCCTCTGAGGTTTTGGTAAGTTACTTGTGAGTACCTCTGCATATGTGGGTTTATGTCAAGACCTTATTTAGTGAGGGAAATGATGTACGTGTGCTGACAACCCATTTGTCATTTGATTTGTCAATATGTGAGCGTCTTGTCTCAATTTTCATAGTGTAACTACATCTCTCCCATACTGTGTTTGTTTGTTTCAAGGTGAAGTGGTTGTCAGTATACATGAGACAATTGCTATGTTGCCTCAGGATGCCCATGTCCATCAGGCTGGCCACAGAGATAGCAGGAAAGTGTTCATTTTTAAGAGTAATCTATTTTTAAAATCTGTACCTCTAATAAGAAGTTTCAAACCTTGTAAACCCTAGAACTTGCAAGAAACAATATGATCAGCTAGCCTTTGATACTTATACAAAGTACTAGATTCCACTGTGTGTTTTTTATCTGTTAAGTGCGCTTTAATTTGTAAACTAAAACTGTGTACTGTTTTTCCCATATAAAACAATCACATGTGCATTTTGCTAGATGTATTAGTCTCCTTGCTTCACAAGTCACAAAATGGTTGCAATAACATCTTGTACCAGCTGTGGGATGCACAAAGACATTTACATTTTGCAGTTTGTTTGCACAAACAACAAGCAGTGCTCCTCTAATTTCCTGCTTTGTGCTTTTCATTCCTTCCACTACTTTCCAATATCTTTTGCAGAACTTAATCCAAGTTTATGTATGGCTGGGTATAGCTTATGCTGAAGGCATCTAGGTCACAGAATGTGTCATGACTGTTGTACTTAGGACTGGTAAACTATAGAGAGAGAGAGAGAGAGAGAGAGAGAGAGAGAGAGAGAGAACTGTGATAAAGTCTTCAAGGTGTCCAAGAAAATGATAACATCAGACAAAGTGCAGACATGCTTTCACCTTTCTTTTCTAATAGGATGGCATGTAGTCCTTCATTTTATTGAATTTGTGATGTTCCATCAGACAAGTTTCAGGGTGGCCAGGAGAGGCATACCATGTTAAGTCTGAGGTCACTGTCAAGGCTGAGTATAATTATGCCTGAACTGATTCTTACAGTCTTTGGATAAAAAAATGTAACTAAGATTTGTACAGAAAGGGATTCAGATTGATCTCATATCACTAATCATTTGTGCATGTTCCACCCATGAAAGGGCGTCTGCATACTGGTTACATCAAGACTGTAGGACTGCTCTCTGTTTTTTTTTTCCCTTGTGTCATACTGCTATGATATTGAGTTTAAGGGAACTAAATATCATGGTAACACAGATAGACAGACCTGATCACCATTAAGACAGCACATGGACTGAGCACACTGAGGCATTGGAGGTATTCTATGTATTAAAGGCTGATCAACTACTAGTAACTGACAGACTTATTCAGACAGAGTGTCCAGAAATGATTTACTAATGACACAAGTCTACAACATTATGACAAAGTTTGGCAGAAGGGAATGAACTTTTTATTCTACATTTACAACAAGGAAAGCATACTTCTCCATATGTTAAATGAGTTTACCATATGAAACCAGACCAGTTAATCCCTTCAATATCACATACCAGCATGATGAACACTGCACACAAGGAATGCTTAGAAAAAGAGAAGTTGTTTTATGCGTGAACTAGACATGGAGTTAGGCAGTAAAGAATTAAGAAAGAGGAGTAATGCACCACTTTGGGCACCACTATACTCCTTGAACTAATTATCAGTGCTATGCAGCATGTTTACAGAGACTTTGCAGGGCCACATATACATTAACAATTCCCTACTGCAATAGATGCACACCCTAAAGGCCAGCAGTATTCTGCAGAGTGTGACCCATTACAGAAAAAACAAAAACTGCTGCAGTGTTACAATATTTACAGGAACCAAACACCCAAAACAAATTATCCACAGACCACATCAGAAGAATATTTCACAAAGCAATATGGCATAAAACATTCTTCATCTCTAGTCTTTACACCATAACAAATGGTTTAGCCAAAATATTTATTCAAACCTTCTAGAAAGTTATCAAAGTCATTAGCCTTGATCACTAAACCTTGCAGTTCAAGACATGTCAGCTATAAAGACAAATGTAAACTAAAAATAAAATAAAATAAAACGCACACAAAGATATAATTTTTTTGCACAGCAGTTTTTCGTTCAAGTTTGTGAAAGCATAAAGTAAAAGAATATAATGACACAAGGCTTGAGCCAGAAAATGATCCTGTGGAGGAAAATAAAAATATATGCACCAGTTACTAAGATAAAGCTACTGGAAACAGTGGTTAAAATACCAGAGAAGACCCCCTCCAGGCTTCTTGCATAGTTCTCTTAACATAGTGCTCTCTTGACTTACAGGGTTTTATTTGGGGATGTACCACATGAAAGATTATGGTGTTTATTTTTACTCAACACCACCAAAGAAGTAATCAAAAGATGAAGACACTGATTGGCAATCTTTATTAGACAGGTGGTGTTTCCCCTTTAATTTTTACATTATTTAAAAATGACAGCTACTTAATACATTACCTTGTGATTTTCATGGACAGGACTACCAAGGCATAATCATATGTTGTCCGGAGATGTGAGTGTTGCATCTATTTTGCATGCAGCTATCACTGTCCTGCTAGCCTCAAGAGACTATGGTTTTCAACATGCACTGGATCAGTTACCTGCTATATGTGAATCAGATGGAATAACAAATGAATACCTCGAAATTAGAGGTCATGGTTCTCTAAGAATGGAATGTTGTACTCACAGATTTAATATTGTGTTAGTATTCGTAATTTTATCCTCCAATGTCACAGAGTTCCAGCTACAGAAAAGTACAGTTGTGTAGGTAAACTTACTCTAGCAGTAGATGTTTGAATGATCATTGCTGCAGTGGTCTTGGCTGTGTGCACTGTATCTTACTGGGGGTGCAGTAGCTGGCCAGCTTCTGAGGCTTAAGAGAGCCTTCCATGCACCAGAGCCATTAGTCAGCTTGAGCGGAGATGAAAAAAAGGAGTGGTTTGGATGCCAAGTTTTTCAGAGTTTTCATGCTAACTGAGGCAAGGAGGCTAGATCCCTAAAAAGGTCAATGCTAGGAAAATAAACACAATTAATCAATAAATGGCTGCCGCCATAGCCTAAGGTATGGATATAACAGCTGTGCAGCCTCCAAAGCCTTAGGGAACTTCCATGTGCCTAAAACATCAGTCAGCTCAAAATGAGCTGACAGAAAAAAACAGGTTTAGTACAGATAAATGTCTAACTTTTGTTTCTTTTTAACAAGAATTTCTAAAGAATCAGAGCTGCTTTTGGCAGCTAGAACTTCCTTAGGGGCAGGTATCCTAATCTTGAGGTGAGATATTCTATATACCTTCTTCCAAGACTGACAAGAGTGGTTCCTCCTTGCCCACCAAGGGCAATCCAACAGCTACAGAGGATGTGTCTGCACCTTTGATTAGGGTGGCTGTAGGGACTACACCCTACACCAGAGGGATCCAAGGAAATAGATGAATGGTCTGATGAACAAGAAATGGCCACAGCAGAGTCTCCCATCTATGGCTGAGGCAACATTGTGAAGACACAATGCAGCACATATGCAGCCCACAAAGAAATGCCAGCACTGTTATTCAGAAATGGTAAGACAAATTCAAGCTTAGACTAGCTGAGGTCAGATGTTCAAAGGACATAAATGATAACACAATTTAAACTTATAAATAATAGGCCTGATAGCATGTTCCCCACAGGACATTATGTGTTGGCATTGGTCTAATGAAC
>NC_056727.1:959534487-959576987 GCF_019279795.1 Protopterus annectens
GTGAAAATATATTTAGTATTTTCTTGTGCTTTTATTATTTATTATTAAATATATTCACACCTTTCATTGTGGCTGATCTTTGTAAGAGATATTTAAGTTTTGAGAGTACTTGTATACTTATTTGGTGCCACAGTGTGGGCTATTCCTAATAGTCTTGCTCTTGGTCAAACTACCATTTGTGTTAATATTAAGATTACACAGTAAGATTGGACACCTTTTGTTAAGGGCCGTAAAGTAGCTGATAAGGAGTTGGCTGGTGGCAGTGATAACTACCTTATAGTCAGGCAAAAGGGGACATAGCTAGCAAACCTGTGCCAGCCTTTCCCAGGTGTGTGTGTGTGTGTGTGTGTGTGTGTGTGTGTGTGTGTGTGTGTGTGTGTGTGCATGTGTGCGTGTGTGTGTGTGTGTGTGTGTGTGTGTGTGTGTGTGTGCGTGTGTGTGTGTGTGTGTGTGTGTGTGTGTGTGTGTGTGTGTGTGTGTGTGTGTGTGTGTTTGTAAATCAAACCTCAAAGGGTGTGTCTGTCAGCTACTCGGGCAGGGACATGGAGCACTGGTTGGACAGAGAGGGAGGTCTTGGCTTGGCCACTCATCTGAGTTCTCAACTCTATAGCTTTGCCAGTGGGGAGTCTTAGTGGGAATCTGGAGAAAGGGATAAACCAGCCCCAGACAGTCTGTGGTCTCTGTGTGCTCTTAAGGGAAATTGCACTTGATGCAGAGAGCTGCATCTGGAAATACTGTGTGTGTACTTGCTATCCTCCCAGTGTACATCCCCACTGATGCTAGTGGTGAGGATTGAGGCGCTTTGATTACTGGTCCAGTGGTGGGTCATCAGAAAGATAAGTACAAGTCTTGGGAAGTATAAAACAGTAAAGAAAACTTGAAGAAGAGGACAAAACAATACAGAGCACACAGTCTGGCTTGAGATATTAAGGACAATAAGAGAACATGTTTATGTTTTGGTAGTTTTAGTACTGATCTTTCCCTAAATTTGTTATGATGCAGGATAAGGAAATGATTTAGTAATTGATAAGAACATGTTGTGGATATAGATTTCTCACTATGGGGAAATGTCTTCCATTCATTCACATAGACTGGGAAAAAACATTTTTGAGTATGCTACTTGTAGAGATTACTTTCTCCTTTAACATAATAGGCCAAAGTGATAGTTTTTTCTGGCCATAATGGAATATCATACAGGGATTTAATGTAATTAGAGCCATTAGTTGACTTTTGCTGGACTTGCACAGCTCTTTTCAAGGAGGTAATATAGCATGCAGACTGGAAAAAAAGATTTAGTGGTCCCATTCTACGGAGGAAAAGGCAATGACTGGATCACAAGAAATTTAGACCAGTTTCCAGTAAGACTGGAGTAACAGAGACCTTGGACACTGTCTGGGTCAGTACTATGAGCTTGCATATGTATCAAACAAAGTGAATAACAGCTCAGCTTGTCCTTTATGATGACTGCTTTGTTAGGAAGAAATAAGGGAAAAGGGATATGATATATTTGGACTTCGTGGGGGTATTTTAATGCATCACTCATCAGTGTCTCATAAGAAACAAACACTTTCATGCTTTGTCCTCTATGTTACTTGAATGGAGTTCAGCTTTTCTGATAAATAGGACTTGGATAGTTACAAATAAACATACACATTTGCCCTGACAAAGCATTCACTATTGGGATCCCTTAAGGTTTCATATTAGGACCCTATGTGTTCAATCTCTACACATTAGATTTATTCTTTCATTCATTTTCAGACTATACGGTTGCAGATGATTTAGACCCTAGCCTTCCATTTTATGGGTGCAAGGCAGAAAAAGTTATTCTAGATGGCTGACCAGCCCATTGCACGAGGCACTAGGCCACTGCAGGATGCAATAGCACAAACACAAGACACGCACACACACACGCACACACGCACACACACACACACACACACACACACACACACACACACACACACACACACACACACACACACACACACACACACACACACACACACACACACACACACACACACACACACACACACGCACACACACACACACACACACACACACAGCGTGCACACATATAGGCAGTTTGGAAAATCACAGATTCACCTTTGGCACATATTTTGGATATGGGAAGAAACTGGAACACCCAATGAAAGCCCACATGGTCACGGGGAGGAAGTATAGATTCCACAGGATATCACAGTCAGGAAGTGAGCTGGATAGCCAAGTGCTGTAAGGAAGCATCACTAATTGCTACACCACTGGGCTTTACCAAAAATAATACCTATATACCACACCAGTCAGCAAGAACTTCTCTCTATTCCAGCTATGTAGCCTGCTCCTAAATATATCATCTCACCCTTTAAACATACTGGCAACCTTTCCAATTTCAAGACCAATCTAAAAAAATATCCATCAGACACCCAGAACTGTACATGCCCAACCCTAAAAAAGGATGATGACCACCTACTCACTACAGCTATGCCTTTCTGACTCTAAATTCACTAACACCACCATATCTTAGCAGGTAGTAATGGCTCAACATCAAAAGAAGCTCTGACTGTAATGAGATGAACGTAATGTAATGAATGTAACTCTCACTACTAATGGATGCGTTTCTAGCTCTCCAGCCAACACTCATTACTATTTATTTTTCTCTCGAGTGTTCTTCCATAACATTCTTGCCTTCCTAATAATAAACTGTCTTTGCACATGTCCTTAAATTTCCCTTCTGCTCATTACCCCTCATCTCATGCTATTCCTCTGTCTGTTTTGGCAGCAGAGTACTCTATTAGTTTTCAGCTGTATACATTATTAGAAATATAGTCATTATTTTGAATAACTGTGTATTAGTTTGCTTGACAGAGATTATAAATTTCTGCAGTGTGTACTACTTACTACTTGTAATACATATTATATTGCTAATATTACTGTAAATGTATTTCAGTTTCTGTTTTTATCTGTTGTGGGGATTTTCTCCCCTTGTATCTAATTACTTATTAGCTACCGTAAAATGTTTTTATGTGTGTTTTTATGGAGCCTTTCTCCCCATCTCATTGTAAAATATTTAATTTGTTGTGAGGCTTTCTTCCCTTGTATATAATTACTCAACAATCATTTATGTGTTTGAATCTGTTGTGGAGCCTTTCTCCCTGGGCTGTTGGTAAAAATGGGCCATTGGCTCGGTCAGGCTTCCCTAGTTTTCAAAGGACAAATACTATAAATAAAATCAATAAAATTCATTTACTGTGCTTATGATATCAATTCAGGCAGAGTGATTACATTTGATAGTATCTCTGAACTGCAATGCTGTTCACACATTATGGAAAGATAAGCAGATTAAAATGATTTATTCGTTAAGTCTTACTAAAGTGAAACATTACTTTTTTACTAAAGTGAAACACATTGCTTACTGCTCCCATAGGATAGCAGGTAGTTATTAAGGGCTAACATTTAGAAAACAGCATCATGTACAAGAAGTTGGACATCAAATGACTGCAATTTGTTATGAAAAACAAAACAGTGAGATGAGTACAAAAGAAAGCAAAACAGTACGATCTATAAATAGCTATGTTCAGCTGAAAGACCAAGAGATCTTATTACCTCTGCTTATAGATCTCACTCAAAAATGGACTGAGTCTGTAGCCAGACTGTGTGGGCTCTCTGTAATTACAAACAGGACCATCTCAGCCTTATTCAAGTCAAAGAGCAACCCATAATCTGTTTCCTGAGGCTTACTGGAATTTGAAGTGCTGATGATTGTATACCTGCAAGAATTCTCCACATCTAGCCATTTACACTACCATTTCTGATTGTATTTTTCTTGCTATAGATTATGTATCACTTATAATGCCTCATGGAAGCTGTAGCTGACATCAGCCTGAGAAAACATTATACAACCACTTTTATGTGTATAGTAATCTTGGTTAGGTTTGCCAATAACCGACTGCCTTTTAACAGCAGCACTGAATACGCACAAGCAGACTGTGAACAGAAAAAGGAAAGTTCTCTGAGTCTTCAACTTCATCATCCTTTCAACCTGCTGCATCCTGATGGAAAGTACAACACCAGCTTTGATAAACCAAAATTTATGAAACAGAAGAACAAGATACAACTGCATTGCCCATCTTTTTACTAAATTTAAACATTTTTGGTAATGACATTACCATAATATGGCATCGATAGCTTACACTTTCGGCCTTGTAGCATCACTTGCCAATAGTCTAGATGTACAAAACAGCATTAACAGTTATTTTGCTAAATTGTGAAGGAAATGTTTATTTCAAAAGAAAAAGAAGATTCATGAAACTTTCATTTTTTTTGTCTTTATTTTTATTCTTTTAACTAACCTATATTTTTATTTACTCATCTAGTGGAATCAAACCTAAGAAAGTTCTTATTGTTAGGCACACACAGACACACACAGACACACACACACACACACACACACACACACACACACACACACACACACACACACACACACACACACACACACACACACACACACATCCCATGTGGATCTGACTATATATCTTCTTCTTGTGCACCTGTAACAAACAGCTGATCTAGGTCAACTGTTGCACATTGCTACGTGCATTACAGATAGCTGGGCCAGCTCTCACCATAGGCGGCCAAATTCTAATTTGACAGATTGTCATCTACACCACTTTTGTCTACCTCACACACTATAAACTATGGCCTAATACACCACCAGCCATTGTAAATAACCATTAGAATTCTTCTGTTCTTGATTTCAAAGCTAGCAGCTCTCTGCTGTATTCTGCTTAACTGCTGAAAATTGACTGTAGTGAGCTAAAATGCAATTCAAGTACCTTTTTGTAGCTGGAATGGTGTTTCAGTTGTACAAATATGTAGCAATGCTTCTTTATGGTGTCCATCTGACTCACATGCATAAAGACAGGAATAAAAACTATAACACATGAAAAAGGTTGCGAAATGTTTGCCTGTGCATTCATAGGTTCATAGGTGTATACTAGGCTAATGACCACTAGGGCCCTTATATACCTAGACATGCAACCCAAATGTGACCTACAAAGTTTACTTATATAGGGGTGATTTACTGACTGTCTCTGTCCATTAGAGACATAGGCACCAGACCAGGGGTGAATTTCCAATTACCCATCCACTGCTCAAATTGCACTTAAATAGGGTTAGGGAGGAACTCCATTTTACATGAATGGGGAGTCTGTTCCAGAGAATGGGAATTCTCTAAGAAACATATTTGTCTCTCTAGCACATCCTATTTATGTTGCAAGCAAAATTTTGTATTTTGATTTAGTAATTCTGATGCTGTTTGTTTTGTGGATGTACAAAAAGTTCAACATAACAGGGGCCAGAGATGCCTCATATGCCAGGCAAAGGTCATGTCTCAGTAGTTTCTACGATAAAGAGTAAATAGAGGGGGCTTTGAGGTCATTAGAGTTAGACATTTTGTTTACCCTGTAATCTTTTTGTAAGGAACCTTTGTGGACATTCGACTAGTGAATCAACTTTTATGGGTGTCTTATTGATGACGTAGTTACCTTGGGTGGCTGACTTCCCAAGAGGTGCTACAATGCATTTCTTAGAATTGAGTTTTAAGCCATGGCTTTGGCACCAAGCATCTGTTTGTGTTAGACCTCAATTACTGCTTTGAGTTTGCAATCATCTGTGAACTTGGTCAGCCAAAGGCCTTTGACATTGGCTTTGGCCTCCGAGAAGTAGACGCCAAAGAGGAGCAGGCCCAGCACAGAACCCTGAGAGAGTTCACTGGTGATTGGCCTCTTTGTGGAAATGGCCTCACTGATCCTAACCTCTTGGATTCTGTCCAGCATGTTATAAAGGGGATGATGTCTAGTTCCATAAGTTTGTTGACAATGCCTGAGTACAGTATTGTATCAAATGCTTTAGCCAGATCTAGGTGGGCAGTATGCATCTCTTTCCCGTCATCCATTTTCTTAGTGACCTTTTCAAAGAAGTCTGCAAGGCTCAGTAAGTATGACCTTCCTTTGACAAAACCAAACTGGGATCGATCCAGTATCTGGAGATCTCCTATGTCCTTCTTGATAATTTCCATGATAATTCTTTCCATGGCTTTGCAAATAAGACTAGTCAGATTAACGGGTCTGTAGTTTCCAGGATCTGTTGAAGGTCATCCTTTATGAAAGGAGATGACCATCACAGACATCCATTTTCATGACACAGAGCCTGTTTTAAGACTATAGTCTGCTAGACAGGGGACCAGGGAAGTAAATTGCATGGGAAAAATAGCTGGGGAAGTGTTATGGCTAGGCTTGTATAGGCCCTAGGTCCGATAGCCTAGTACCAACCTATGAACCTATGAGGTTAATTAGTGACTCCATGGTCCTGAAAAGTCATATATCAGACTGATCAGGAAGAATCCTGGGATGTTATTAGGATCCATTCAAGCTGTGTTCTTGGCTTTAGAGAGCACAGCCAGTACATGCTCACTAGTTAGTGTTGGAGGGGTTATGTTTGAGGGTTTTTTTCCTGGGAAGGTTGGGGATGAGATGGGTATTAAAATTGGAATTGAAATTGTCCACTAACAGGATTGCTATATCATTAGGTTCTGTGAATGTGGCACCATTATCCACCAGTTCAGCATATTGCTGTGTGCTGTCTTTGTGGTTTCTGACATAGATGAAGAAGACCTTGCAGTCATCTTTCACATAGGAGGCTTTCTTAACCTCTTAATCGCCTATTTAGTTTGAAGAGAGATATGTTATCTTTATGGGAAGTGCCCTTCCTGATTTTTCCCATAATTTTTCTTCCTTTTGTTGTACATCCACGGCAGTTTGTTTCTCTGTTGATCACATTTATTTTTAAGAATGGGAAGATTCTTATTTTTTTCTCTTGAATGGATGATGTACTGAAATGTAAGTTACCTGTCATTACAAGCTGTATCATCTCTATGTGGAAAGGGCAGCCTAATATTAGTGACACCTGCTAAAGTCCTAGAAATCAATGCAGTCAATAGGCCACAAAGAAATGGGGCAAACATGTGCTTTACAACTACAGTGAGAGACTTTCTGGAGGAGATGTACATTTAGGAAATGCAGTATTGAAATGATCGATGGGTGTGTCTCAAAATAAAAATAAAACATTCTATTTTTAACATAGTTTTATGCAACAAATCTAATCGAGGTGCATGCAGTACTTTAGTTACTGGCAGTCAAGTAGTCAAAGTGAAGAAACTGTCAGGTTCTTTATATGTATAGTACCAAGGCAACAACTGTATTCAAGAAAATCTATTACTTTGGTAAGGGAGATAATCAGCAAGACCAGAGAGGTAGATTAAAATCTTTGATTGCATTTCTTGTCAGTTAGGGAAGTCTGAGTGGTTACTGTGCTATGATATTCAAATTCTCTGCAGATGGATTCCTGTATTTTGTTTCCTGACTCCATTTATGTGATAAGAAGCAATATCTTATTCAAACTCTTAACAGCTTTTGTAATATGAAAGTCCAATGTTTATTTCTAATGTGAATGGGAAAATGATAAAATAAGTTGTTTGTATTTCTTTACACAGTATCTCATTTACATGCATGCAAGGCATTTCTAGATTACTAAAAAAGTCATCTATAGTGTGTCACAGTAGCCTATGTTGATTTCCAGTTGTTTATAGCCTTCATTTCTGGGTTGTAATAGACTAGTAAAATTAGGTTAGGCAGGATGGAGAACCTGGGAAACTTCATGAGGCTGATCTTCCTATTAAGCTACTCAACTCAGTATTTCACAAAAGGTATTTTTTTTAGCGTTTATAGTCTGATAACATCTTCTGAAATTGATAAACTGTTTCACAAAAATAATTCTAAGCAAGTTTTGCAAAGGTTTGTGGTCCATTTCCACCTAACCTTCTTTTATAGTAGCATTCATTGAATTTCTCATATCCATACACTATTGTTAATAGTTCCATTTCTATCTGAGCATATAGTTTTGCATCTGTAAATTCTCTTAATCTATTGGTGATTGATCTGTTGTTTTAGAAAATCACAGCTTTTATACAATTTTGCTTGCACGTACTTAGAGCATAACCAGCTTATTCATAACATAGTATTTTAACATTGCTGCATCTGTAACTAGTTTCTTGAGTATTTCAGTCCTCTTTTTCTGTCCACAATTCCATTCCCTGGTAACCTAAATTTTTGCCTCAACAGCTTTCTTAGATGTGTAGGTATCTCAGATATTTTAGATACCAATTTTGTAAGATATAGAATGATTCATAAAAACCTCTGAAATGACTACTTGTGTTCTAGTCTTGGCTTCTGCACAAATGTTGTGACTCTCTACTTCAGTTTTCAGACACTTTGCTTAGGTTTGTTGAATGGGTTTTCAGTAAAACTGTTTCTGATATTTGGGATGTGCAGAATTTACCTTTTTGACAAGTGGATATGTACCTGTATTTCCTGTCTTGTAAAGCTCTTCTAATTAGTGAAGCTAGTCTCAGTAATAAATAGTTCAAATAGCTTCAAACCACAAAAGACTCATTATACAACGACCCCCCCATTAATATTCAAAAACGTGCACACTGATTGGTCAGCGTGCGCGTAAACCGAGTTATAGTAATGGAAAAAGGTCCGGTCACCCGGACTTTTTCTATTACTATAACTCTTACAGCAACACTGTCTCGCTAAGTTAAACGAGTTTAACACAGCGAGACAGCTTTAAAAAAGCAACGGAGATTCTCCATTGCTTTTTTTAAAGCTGTCTCGCTATGTTAAACCCATTTAACATAACAAGACAGTTTGTAGAAAGCAACGGAGATCTTGCTTTCTCCGTTGCTTTTGCCCACAGCTCTGATGTACTGCGTAGGCATACACATCAGAACTACCGCAGAATACCAGACAGCTGCGGAAGGGCAGCAAGGAGGCATTATACAATGCCATCATTTAAGAAAAGTAATTATTTTTTTTCTTAAATAATGTCATTGTATAATAGCAATAACCCACTTCTGGGTGTGGGTAATGCTGGATTTACCCACGGTTGGCTTTGTTTGGCCACTCGGGCTTTGCCCTCGTGACCAAACCACACCAACCGTGGGTAAATCCAGCATTACCTACACCCAGGCATGGGTTATTTCTATAATAGTTTATGGCCTCAGGGGAGGGAAAGAATGCAGCTGTAAATGACAGTACAGAGTAAATAAGCTGTGCATTTTGAACCTTAACAGCAGTTTGACCCCAGTGGGTGGAAATAACAAAAAGAAACACTGTTACCTTGATGTGTTATTTTCTTTGGCAAGAAACTTTCAAATGTAATAGGAAAAATGATGTAAGTGCAAGGGAGGCAAATCCTTAAATAAAGTATCATGAGATTATGAGATTTAGTTCAGCCCCAAAGTGGTGTGCACTGAGGAAGCTGATATTCACAGAAATGCCAGTTTGTGGAAGAAACTTCAAAGTCATACTTTTTAATATGTATAAGTATAGAGATCATTTTATAGGGTGGGAAATAAAAATGCACTCTGGGCACTTAGGAAATGTTGAGTTTAGGGTGTAGTTGTTTTTTAAATACAGCACTGTGTCCATTAATTCTGTGTGTTCTTGCCAACCATGTGACACATCCTCTTATAGTGCTTTAGAAGTGTTTTTGGACTTTATCACACTCTTTTTAGTACTCAGAAACAGTTTCTTTTCATATTTTTGTTCAACAGCGTGTAAATTACTTGAACACATTTGTTTTTTTTTCACATCTTAGAAAATTACATTTTCTAGCAGAGATTCTGTAAAACTGATTAAAAGAAGGAAAAGCTTTTCCTCGTGTAAGAATCTGCACTTACTACATCAGACTTAAATTGCAATCACACATCATTTTCTCTGGGCTTCATTTTGAATCATCAGATGACTGTTTTATATCAGTTACTTAGGCAACTCATCCTCACTTTATTTCATAGTTTTGCATTAGTAATTTCCTTTGCTTTGCATACATGTACTGCTTTTCACAAGATCAGATCTCTTTATTTTAAAGGACTGCTCCCTGTTTCATAATTTTTTATTACTGAGTCATGCATCTCACCAGATTCGCAGTCTTTGGCTCTATTCTTCAGCTCAGAAACATGCATTTATACCATATGTAGGACCTTGTGTGATTTCAAAAACAGAACGTGAGTAAATATTATATTCTTTCCTGGCTTACAATAGTTCATGTACTTCTGCCTCACTGCAACTGTTTTCTCTTTCTCCTCTTTGTGGAGTGTAAAAGAGTTAAATACCTACATGGCTTCTTCCCAAGTAATATGCAGAAATGCAGCACACTCCACCTTTTCAGGATTTTTATCTAATCCACTTACAGTCTAGAAAAATTCAATTTCTGAACCAAAAACGTCTAATTTTCCTCCAAATTTCTTTACAGTGAGAGAATTAAAGGGCTTAGTAGTTGCATCTTCTCTGTTGAGAATTACACTTTTGTACTTTGAAACCACTAAACTTTTGGAAGAAAAATATATTTAACTTATACACTTCTCTGTTTCTGACACTATATAATATCAGAATGCATAATAAGCAACAAGACACACTGATGGTGTGGTTTAGCTTTATTAAAATTTGTGTTTCAATTGACTTGTCTTGAACTTATCCTGTATGACATGGAGATCACAGTAGCAAGCTCACCAGCATTAAAGCCATATGCTTATATGTGAGTGTATGTGCAAAACAGCCAAGGGAATGTCTCGTGTCATAACAGACAGTTTTATGAAATGCAAATGACTCCAGCAGACATTCGTAGTGAATGAGGCAGGTGTTATTTAAATACTTCACAAAGGTGCTATTTACTCATTCCTGTATATCTACCCAAATGGTAAAAAAATGGTAGTGCTAGTCAGGGAGGGAAGGAAAGTATACAGATCCAGTCTGCCATACAACTCTGGTCATTAACAAATGCAGTGCATACACTGGTCTGTCCTGTTAACATTATCCTCCTTGTCCTAATGTCCCAGAAGTCCACATCACAGATGAGGGATTAGTGCCTTATGTAGGGAAGTATTTTGTTCTGGTTTAAGCACTTGGGTTCTGAAACAGTTATTTTACATTAGGAAGATTTGTGATATAAACTTTTGTGGTAGGAGAGGATAATATACACATTTCTAAGCTGGGAATTGCTGGTTGAAGGCTTATTGTGTCTGTTATTCTGAAACTGTCTTAGTTATGGTTTAAGCACTTTGGCTCAAAACCAGTTATTTTACTTTAGGAAGGTTTGTGGTCTAGACTTCTGTGGCAGGAGAGAATAGCCTACACTCTTCTAAGCTGGAAATTGCTGGCTGAAGGCTTATTGTGTCTGTTATTCTGAAAGTGTCTTAGTTCTGATTTAAGCACTTGGGTTCCACACTAGTTATTTCACACTAAGAAGGTTTGTGGTCTACACTTTTGTGGGAGTATTTTACTGAATTGCTGCTTTAATTAAACTGTTCTTTTGCTGTTGTGACTGTGATTTTCTGCACATTGAATTTCTAGTACTTCTTGGATTCAGGCTTGCTGAATCTAGACTGTTTGGTATCATTTGAGCACTAAAACCAGCCATCTTACATTAAGAAGGCCCCCTGCACCCTTGTGGCAGAACTGTGCAGCCAAGGACCCATCTGAGTTTGGTCTATATTAGATATTTGAACGTTTAAAAGTTCGAATCACTAAAGAACGAACTTTAGTGATCGAACTTTTAAAAGTTCAAATATCTATAAAAACAATATTTAAAAAAAAAAAGAAAAAAGTAAAGGGTTTAAGCAGGGGGGCAAGCCCCCTGCACCCCCCACATCCCCCGCTACTTAAATATACCAACGCTGAGATCGCACTTCAGTGTACTACAGTGCGGAAACAGAAAATTGGCCATTTCCTATACTGTAGTGTGATCTTGGAGTTGGTATATTTAAGTAGCAGGGGTGTGGGGGGTGCAGCTTGCCCTATTACACCCTTTAGTTTTCTTTTTATATATAGTCGAACTTTTAAAAGTTCAATCACTAAAGTTCGTTCTTTAGTGATTCAAACTTTTAAATGTTCGAGTATCTAATATAGACCCTCTGAGTTAGGGATTGCTGGAATAAGTCTCAGTCTTGGGCTTTTCCTTTGGTTATTTGTTTAAAATCATTTAACTTTGCTTGTATTTAAGTGTCATGTTTGAGCGGGTTTGAGCTCGGTTTACTGGAGCTGCTCAGAGACTTGTATCTTTAACCAGAGATCTAGAGTGAATCAGAACTAAATTCAAGGCATCCATTAAAATCTGCTGAAAAATACGTATTTTTAAAGCCTGCATTGCACTTTGAGAACAGTTTTCTACTAAACTGCTGTTTTATTTAAACTGCTTTTTGCTGCTGTGACTGTGATTTCCTGCAGTTTGAATTTCTAGTACTTCTGCATTTTACAACATAGACTAGATTCAGACTTGCTGAATCTAGACTATTTTATCACTTGAGCACTAAAACCAACCATTTTACATTAAAAAGGCCCCTCTGCACCCTTGTGGCAGGCAGAAGTGTGCAGCCTGGGACCCATCTGAGTTGGGGATTGCTGGATTAAAGCTCAGTCTTGGGCTTTCCTATTGTCTACCTTGTTTTAAAATTGTTTAACTTCACTTTAATTTAAGCCTCACATTTGCACATAGCTGTGCATCGTGCAACAGGGTTTAGCAAAGATGTGTATAGCCGTGCATAGAAGCAAATGCCTAGAAAGACAATTTTCCCTAGATATCTGCTAGGGAATCTTCCTCAGCTCCCCTGCTTCAATGTGCACAACACACTTGCTCACTGTGCACTGTGAAGCACTGACACAGTTTTCTACTTCTAGCCCTCCACAGAATATCTGCTTTTTGTTATTCTTACAGCAAAACTAGTCCATCTAGTCCACTCCCTACTACTTACTACAGTATATACCTGTCATAATGGACAGACAGTTTCCCACCATTTCTCCAGCCAGCCTGACTGACATGGGCATCCTAAGGCAATGTAGAAATTGCCTCATGTATACTGACAAGCAATTGCTCCTAAAACAAAGAAAAATACAACATGTGAAAGATGTATCTATACTATGAATTTGGAATCAATTATCTCACATAGCAACAAACCAAATATCAAGCACAAATACATCACCTCTTGCACATAATGAGCTCATACCACATAAACCCACATATGCAGAGGTACTTGCTAGAAGGCTACCTAAAGATTAGAGACCTCCCAAGTGCAAACCTACTGCATACACTGCAGACCCAACAGAATCCACTACACATAATAATACACACAACAGTGTCTTAGCCAATAACCCCTTAAGGCAAAACCCTTAAAACCAAATGTTTTTGTCATAGGTGACTCCACAGTGAGACACACAGATGTTCCCCTCACCAGGCTGGACAAGAAGAAGGTCACAGTCAGCTGCCTGTCAGGTATAAGTATCCATCAGATCACACACGCACTCAAGTCTCTCAACATCGAGTATTGTTATGACTCTGTCATAGTCAATGTTGCAGTGAATGACTTGAGACGTACCTCACTGGACTATATGCAGAGAGACATGACTGAGCTCTGAGATTATGTGTCCCAGGCAGGTATGTCCCTAGCCCTAAGCAGCATTCTACCTTCACCCAGAATGATACCTCAATATAAAAAAAAATGATTGACTTCAACAACTGGCTTAGCTTCTGATATCAATTCAGGGGGATCCAGTATCTGTCAGCCTGGGAAGACACGGTCAACAGACCAAGCTGCTTTGCCAGAGATGGTCTTCACCTGGTTATTGGCAAAGGTACTTGCCTCTTTCATACTGCCTTTTTTAGGCAATGTTAAAACAACAAAATTCCTGATGTAAAATAAAATCCAGCAGAGACAAACCCAAGGTTATGCTGCTTAATACTAGGAGTCTAAATCAGAAACTGCACTCACTGGAAGCACTCCTTACCTTGGAAGATGCCGATTGTCTGTGCAGTCAAAGAGACGTGGTTCAAGGCTGCAGACAGCACCCTGGCCATGCAAGGCTACAATGCCTTCCACACATTCAGATCTCAAAATGAGCATGAAAGAACCAAAGGTGGAAGTATATCCATCTTCATTAAAGACAAATATACCTCAAGAATGGTTAAACAGTATGACTCCCTAGAGCTAATCCAAGTCCAGCTAACTGTAGGTAAAACCCCCTTCCATATCATTGTTAGCTATAGGGCCCCTCAACATGAGCCACGAGAACCACTCTAACAACCCAAACCTACTTGAGTCACTCACTATAAAGCCAAACACCTTGGTCATGGGTGATTTCAACTATCCTTCCATCGACTGGGAATCATATATGACCACAAACATGCTTGCCCCAAGGTTCCTGGACTTTGTTAATACAAATGCACTGGAATAGATAGTCTGCACCACCACAAGGGGCTCAAATGTCCTACACTTATTACTCACCAACATAGGGTGTCTCTGTACTACCCCGTGTGATGCCCAAACTGGTAAGGTATGATCATAAATCTGTCTTGTTCGAAGTAATGATCATACTTGACATCCCTCAACAGCAAAAAGGATAACAAATTTCTCCAAAGCAATCTATAGCCTCCTAAGTGATGGAATAAATAGTTTCAACCCCCCTGCTACCAATGCCAACAATGACTCCTATACAGAACTGTACACAAATGTCCTGTATAACCACCTATACAAATGTATAGACTCAGCTGTACCTGAACAGATCAAAACAAGGTCCTCACAAAAAAGCAAGCCACCCTGGTGGACATCAAGCATACATAGGTTATACAACAAGAGGAAGAAACTAATGTCTAAGAACAAGAGAGAACAGACTCAGCAGAGGAAGGACACCCTGCACAGCTTGAACAAGCAAATTAGATATCTTGTAAAAGTCCTCTAAAGCCAATTATGAAGCTAAACTAGCATTCCTAGCTAAGGATAATCACAAGTCATTCTTTAGCTACATCAGAAATCTGAAAGGGAAGCCCCAGCTTTGTGGTGAACTAGTAGTGGATGGTACCACTTGTACTGACCATGAGGATATCACCAACCTGCTAGCAGACAGATTTGGCACAAAAGTCACCTCTTGTCCCCACCAGACATACCCCAAAGCATACCTGTCACCAGTCCTGTACCTAGTATCTATAAATAGCAGGTCATAAATGCACTCTGCATGGCCAAAAACACAGCCTCTATGGGACTGAATAACATCCCAGGCTGCCTACTAACTGGTCTAAAACAGGACATAGTGGAACTACTTGGCACTCTCTTCAACCACAGTCTAAGTAATGGCTTCCTCCCAGCAGAGTAGAAAAAAGCAACAGTAATTCCCTTGCACAAAGGGGGTCCATCAACCGACCCTGGGAAAAATAGACCCATAAGTCTAACCAGCCTTATCTGCAAGGCCTTGGAAAGAATAATCATAGACCTTATCAACAAAGACATAGGTGACCTTCAAACTCTTAACTCGACCCAATTTGGCTTCGTTAAGGGTAGACCATACCTATTAAACCTTGTGGACTTCTTTGAGAATGTCACCAAAGCCCTGGATGAAGGCAAAACAGTATATACAGCCTATCTCAACTTCGCCAAGACTTTTGACACAGTTCCCTACTCCAGCATCATTGAGAAACTCACCCAGCTAGGAATTAACCCATATGTTACTAGATGGATAGCCAACTGGCTCACTGACAGGACACATACAGTCAAAGTTGAGGATTCCACCTCTACCACCAGACCAGTTAGCAGTGGTGTTCCACAAGGATCTGTGCTGGGCCCCCTACTGTTTGGAATCTATTTCTCAGAAGTCCAGGCAAAAATAGATGGCCTATGGCTTACCAAGTTAGCAGATGACTGCAAACTGGGTACAATCATTGACTCACCCAACAATGTTGACATACTGCAAAAAGGGCTTACACTGACAAATGATCGGTGCCAAAGCCACGGGCTTAAACTAAATGCAAAGAATGCATTATCATCCCTTTCAGCAAAGGGGAAGTCCCTGCAAAGTACAATATTAACAGCACCTCCCTTAGTTCAAATACTGTGGTGAGAGATTTGGGAACACAGGACGATAGCAACCTTAACTTCAATCACCATGTGTCCAGAGTGGTAAGGAAGGCCTTCTATGTTACCCATATCATAAGTAACGGCATTGCATCTAGAACTATGATGTTATAACTCCCTGTACTCATCCCTCATCAGACCACTAATAGAGTACAACACTCCCTTCTGTATGTACCTCACCAGACACCTGCAGCAGCTGGAGAGACCCCAGAGGTTTCTCACCAAGAAAATTCACAGCCTTCAACACATGACCTACATAGACAGACTGAAGGCCCTGGCACGTACTCTGTATCTTATAGGCTGCTGAGAGGTGACTTGTGCCTGGCCTACAGAGCAGTCTCGGACCCTGCCCTAATGGAAATGCTGCACATCTGCAAGTCAAATGGGACAAGATTCACTCGCTCTAGGGATCTTAACTTAGCCTGTGACATTAACAGGACAAGCTGGAGAGACAGATATGTCTCCCAGAGATTGCCACTCCTCTGGAACAAACTCCCAATTCACGTAAAACAGAGCTCCTCAATTACCCTATTTAAGCGTAACTTAGACAACTGGATGGAAGACCGTAAATTTTACCTCGGGGGTGTGTGTCACCTATATGCCTCTTGGATAAGGGCAGTTGGTGTTGAAAATAGATTCATGCTACATATATAGGCTATACAACTTGGTCAACAAAGGAACAAGGGCATAACATGGCTAGGCTTATAAAGGTGCTAGGGTCAATAGCCTAGTAACCTCCTATCAGCCTATCATGTCTATGAAAACTGGCCCTAAACTTCCCAGTGTAATTAACAATAATAAATTATTTAGTAGCAACAAATGCATTTGAGCCAACCGCTGACATTACTTGTAAGGCTCCAGCCATGGGATGCCTGACAAGCCGACTGGTTATAATCAGATCATTTCTAAATGGTATGGTTCTGGTATCTCTTTTAAGGAAAGGGGTGCAGCTAGAAAATGTTTAGTGTTTACTAAAGCAGTGATACACAATATGGCTGTGTAATTAATGGAGCATATTTCCAAATATTCTAGGTCATTAATTTTAGAGTAGTGACTGCTGCTTCCTGGCTCACACGCCTACTCCACCCCTCCCAACTGTTGTACCACATCCAGCAATTTCCCTTACAGTAGCAACTTCATTTAGCTGAATGCTAACAAATCGCAGATTAAATCTTAATTCATTTTTTTTTTCATCACAGGCAAGACAGTTCCATTTAGAAACTGACAAAAAGTGTGTTTCATTATATATATATTTTTTTATTTGATGCAGCACTATCCCATCTGCATCATTGTAAATTGCTACTATTTTGTAACTTTTTACACCCTAAAATGGCCTGATGGAGCTGTCATACTTAAATAATTTTGTTTTACTTAGTAATCCCAGTCTTCGTATGGCTGGGCAGTATAAATAAAAGCATTTAACTTCAGAGGCTTTTTGTTTAAATGAAGAACCAGACCAACAGATGTATCTGTTTTTTTTTTATAAATCATGCTTTAGGATTATTTCAGATTATATGCTTTAGATTATATCTGAGGTCAAAAGCAGTGATTTTTTTTTTTGCTGGATTAACGTATATAAATCAGTGAACATCCAGGAGTAGTACTGGTGACTGTAATGTCGGGCTGAGCAAGCTAGAATTTAAGTATCCTCACACTGTCATACTTCCTTGGGGGTTCCCCTCCATTCATAGATTTCATCTAAGTAATATATAATCCGCTGGGTTAAGAATTTATGACTACATTTTCTTTTACTGACAAAGCAATTTCAGCCAAAGAATTCATTGCCACAACTGTAACATTACTCATCTTGCAGTTAATACTTTTTTCTACATAATATAGACTCTGGATCTGCCTGATAAATGACTTTGACTATCAGAGCACGTAGTACTGTTGAATTGGAATGTTACAAATAGTGTGCCTTAAAACTCTTCCTGAGTGCAGTGTATGATGTTATAAAAATGTTGTACTCATAATATGCAATAATTTAATGTGAGCATGTGTTCATTGCTTTTTTAATCCTGTTTCTCAGGCAACCATAGGGGGGTTTGTGGTTATGTCTCTATGCCCATCCGCTGGTGGCTGATGTGAACACCATCATTACAAATGGGGCATTCTCTACTCTCTCCTAGCTTGTGAATGCCTACTGTTAGTTACACTAAGCCTGCACCTCTTGTCTTGCATCCTTTGTTGCCATGGAAGCCTCCACTGCTTCCTCCATAGGACCTGATAATATACCTAGCTGCTTAGTCAGTAATGTTAAACATGCCCTATTGGATACAGCACTCAAATTATTTAATTTAACTACTGGTTTTGTACCTGAGGAGTGGCACACTGTGATGCTCCAATATCAGGGTGGCCTTACAAGCCTCATCTACAAAGCCATGGGACATGTTATAAGTCACCTGATAAACTGTGATATCAAGAATTTTGTTAGACCTGATCCCAACAGTTTGGTTTTGTGAAGCAGTGATCTTGTTTATTTAGTCTGGTACATTTCTTCAAAAGGGTTATGAAGGCTATGGATGGTGGTCATACAACGCATGAGGCAAATCTTAATCTAACAAAAAATCCAAGTTGAGCAAAGCGGAGCCAAAGGCTGGTAGAACGTACCACTTCTTTATTGCACAATTCCAAACACTCGACAGCACATAAACGCTTTACAGGAACAACCAGCGTTTTCGTTTCAAATGACTTCTTCAGATGAAAAGAATGCATATCATACAACACTCCCAGCTTTATATATAGTCAAGTTAATTATCTAAAATTATTCAATAAACCAATAAAGTAATTAAGTATTTGATGTTACCAATCTTTTTCTTTTACATACTTAAAAAACCTAGCTGAAAAGCTCCACATTTTTTAAAAACAATTCTAAAAATACTTTATCTAAATATTAATAATCTTCCTAATACATATTAAAACCACATAAATACTCTTGTAATACTCTTACTAATTAATATAAACATCTTCAGTTTCCTAATACATATTAAAACCACATAAAAACTCTTATAGTACTCTTACTAATAAATAATAAGTTTATAATAATAACATTTTCTTAAAATCTTAATCTAGCTGAAGCTATTGACATTATTCTCATTGCCGCCATCCTACAAAAGCTACGTTATTTAAAAATAAACCCATATGTGGTACGATGGATAGCAAACTGGCTGAAAAACAGAACCCACACAGTGCAAGTTGCAGTTGTTTTATCAGAAAGTAGCAAAGTGACCAGCTGTGTCCTTCAGGGTTTGGTGCTAGGCCCTCTCCTTTTTGATATTTACTGCTCAGTTCTCCAAGCAGACAGCCAAGACCTTTGGCTAAAAAGTTTGCAGACTGCGAACTGGGAGATGTTGTTAAGTTACCATATAATACCCAAAAGATTCAGAATGAACTCCCCTCAGTAAACTCTTAGAGTACTAAACATGGGCTCAAGCTAACTGCACAAAAGTGTAGTATCATCACTTTTGGTAAACAGCTCCTTTTCTCATCATACTACCTAGACAACACACCTCTACAAAATTAAAATGTAGTTAAGACCTAGGTACTTTGGTTGATTGTTTCCTCTCTTATGACTATCGAATAAGAACAGTTGTCAGGAAATCCTTTTATTTAGTCCAGCTAATTGCCAAAGGAATGTTATCAATATCTAAAGAGGTAATCCCTCTGTTATACTCCACAAAGATTAAGCCAGTTATCTAGTACAATGTCCCTTTTGGGATGTACCTCACTAAACATATCGATTAATTAGAAAGATCCCAAGGTTGTTAACCAAAACGATCAGAAGTCTAAATTCCCTGAGCTACCAAGAGAGACTGGAACTCTCTCCCTTTTGAGGAAAGATATCCATTTCACTTACCATGCCATTAGAGACACAATTGTCTTGTACTTTCTGTTTTCCACAAGTCCAGTATCTCTACCAACACTAGAACAGGGCATCTAAATTTTCACCAAAAGTTAAATAGTGGAATAGGTTTATAACCCAGCACCTCCCAAACATCTGGAATAAATGTCTCATGCATGTTAAGAAGTGTGCCTCACTAGCTTCCTTTAAATATAAACTAGATGACTGACTGTAGAAAGGAGGTACTGCATGACGGAGGGTACTGGCAAGGCAAGAATGCTCATAAGACTCAGATGCCTTAGAACATTTATGAATCTATGAATTTATAAGCATGGAAGCAATCTGGTTGACTGGGACCACCATTCCATACCCAGGCTGGTTGATCCAATGTAAGTTGCTCATCCCATCCTCTCCTGACTGATTCTAGAAACTGAGCCACTATTTGAACTCAGGTAGTCTGGGTCATATTCAAGACTTCATCCCACTATCCCATGCAGACAGGTGCTATCACATGTCCATTTGAACCAAGAATCAGAAATTAAAACACTCAACAACCAAGTCGGTTCACTCTGCAGAATAAGAAATTCCACCCTCTTTGTTATATCTGTTTAAAGAGATGACAAAAAAACTGTTGAATCCTTACATCCATGGTAAAACAAAAAAATTAAGAATCATGTCTGCCACTATGAAATAAAGTTCTACCTCATAAAATAAATCTTTATAATGCAAATTTAATCTGAGCACTTTCATCCCTGAAGTATGCAGTGAGACTTCATCAGAGATAAAAACAGTTAAAACATCACTTACTTATAAATGTGAAAACCAGGAAGTAATAAAAAAACATAAAGTAAAGAGTCAATTATCCAAACTAATTGGGACCTAGGGTAGTTTGGATAATCAAACTGTTCGGATAATCAAACATATAATTGAACTGGATAAAAAACTTCTAAAAGCTTGCTTTTTCTGCATGCAAGAGTACATTTTTCAACCATTCAGCGATTCCAGTGGACAATAAAGAATATTTTTCACACACAAGCTGGCTACAAGCTCAAAAAACATGCTCAAGTGAATAGGTATAATGTTTACATATTCAGACTTTATGATTTTTTCTACCCGAAGACTTTGGAAGGCTGGTTCGAATAACTGACTTTTTGGATAATCAACTGTCAACTGTACTGTCTCTTAAAGCAACAATATGGTACTTAATACGATTATACAAATTTAACCTGTCCATTTGAAAAAATAACTTTCAGGCTAAATCGGGTTGCAGTTTTGAGCTCTATGAACATTACTGATTCTATGAATACACACTAGAATTGGCCTGTGTAACAATAGCAGTTACTCTAACATACAAATTAAAAGTTTTTTCCATAAGTTGTACCTCTATACATAAACACACAAAACACATACATACAAGAGCAAAGGCAGTATGCTGGAAGAAAGGTAGGGAAGAAAGAAGACTGGATATAACGGATTTTGTTTTAGTGTATGCAAGGTAAATGGTCAAGGCCTTACTTTATAGTCCAATACCAGCATTCTCTTTGATATTTTGGTAACTCACCTTCTACCAGCCTATTCCTCTTTCTCACCAGAAATGAAAATATTAACTTTCAATGTTAATAGTTGCATCCTTAACAGAATAAAGATGGTAAAACAGTATGAATGAATGAATGAATGCCTCAAGACTAGAATGCACCTTAGCTTTCAGTTGTAGTGTACAGTGATTAATTCCCAACGTACTTACTCTTCCAACAATACACACATATATCTATCTCTCTCTCTCTATATATATATATATATATATATATATAGTACATATGGATTCACTTCATAATCTCGAAATACTGAAATATCGAATTTCAGTATCTCGAGACCATGAAGTCGAAAAGCCATATAACCAAAATCAGACAACCACGAAACCCAAAACCGCGAAAACACACAGCACACACTACACAACACATACAAACACACATACCTCTCGACACTTTCAATAAAGCAATACAACACACACGCACAGAACCAAACAAACACACACACCTACCCTTACTATATGCAGGGGGGCAAGGCTCTCTGCACCCCTATGTGGGGGGCTGCACCTCCACCCCCTACTTAATTATACTAACTCTAAGGTCGCACTACATACACACCCCCGAAACACCACCACACAAGCAACATTCCCCTCACACACACACACACACACACACACACACACACACACACACACACACACACACACACACACACACACACACACACATCACTGTAACAAAACACAGTAACACACACCACAGCCCCTGCCCAAAACCCTTAAACAAAAACACTTACCTGAATCCATGAACACAGAGAAACACCAGAACTGCTAATTCAATATCTCCTACATGCGAGATTTTGAATTTCGCACTTCTGGTCTTTCGGGGTTTTCGGCTTTCGACTTTATGGGCTCAAGATTCTGAAATTCGATATTTCAGAATTTCAAGCTTAGAAAGTGAATCCAGTATATATATATTTATTTATATGGAGCTACTTTGAAAATACGTTACATCGAACAAACAAAGTAGATGCCCACTTCAGCAAAAGTGCATTTCAATGAAAATGCACTTTTTCTGAAGCCTAGTCACCAGATCGGTTGACTAAAAAAAAAAAAAACACAGAAAACAGGTTTTGCAGGGGGGCAAACCCCCCCCTGCAATCGCACACCCCCCTACTTAAATATACCAACTCCGAGATCGTACTACAGTGAGGAAAATGGAATATTCCCATTCTGCGCTGTATTGTAATCTCTGTACTTCATTTTCGAAGTTTTGGTACTTCGAACAACTGGTCTTGACCGAGTGGGTTTCAAAGTACTGAAACTTCATACAAACGAAGTAAACCCATATATATATATATATATATATATATATATATATATATATATATATATATATCTATATATATCTGGGTCTACCTGACAACGTCGACAGCTCAGAACGCCGACACAGAACACCGACGCCAGAAGATCGACAACTGAGAAGACCGACGGATGAAAGCACCGACGCTGAGAACACCGACATGGGAAAAGGCTGTGTAAGTATGCGGTAGTGACGGACGTTAGGGTGTGAGTAAGGTAAGTGCGATATTGACGGTCTGTAGCGATAGGGGTGGGTTAAGTGAGTTAGGGTTAGGGCGGGTTAGGTAAGTGTCGGTAGTGATAGTCTTTGGGTTAGGGGCGGGTTAAGTGAGTTAGGGTTAGGGCGCCGGTTAGGTAAGTGTCGCGTAGTGACAGTCTTTGGGTTAGGGCGGTTAAGTGAGTTAGGGTTAGGCCTGGGTTAGGTAAGTGTGCGATAGTGACGGTCCTTAGGGTTAGGGTTTGGATTAAGGTTGTAGATAGTTGTGTATGTGACGTTTAGTGCGGGTTTGTAAGGATTTTGGTGTGCTTGTGTTGTGTGTGTGCTTTTTGGACAGGGGATTTGTTTTGTTTGTTGATTGTCGTTATTATGGTGTGTTGGGCATGTGAGGTTTCATGTTTGTGAACTGTCGGTTATGTGGTCAGTGATTTTGTTGTCGGGCATTTGAGGATTTGTGTTTGTGAACTGTCAGTTATGTGGTGTCGGTAAACTGGTTGTCGATGTTGTGGCTTGTTGACCTTGTCATGTAGACCCATATACATATATATATATATATATATATATATATATATATATATTACATATATTATATATATGGTTTACTATCAAAATGCTGAAAGTTGTTACAAAATCCATTCAGAACCTTGAACAGAAAGGCCAAATCACAAATTTCACTTAGCTGAAATGTCGAATCTGCTAAACGAATTCAGCAGATTCAGCAATGTTGCCGAATATAAAACGTGATGTCTGCATAGGAATTCAGGTAAGTGTAACTTCTACACTTTACATCATATCTCTGGGGGGCTGCACCCCCTGCTAACTATATATTCCAACTCTGAGATTGCACTACAGTGAGGAAAGGGGTGAATGTCCCAATCCGCACTGCACTGTGATCTCTAGCCCTTAGATCTAGTTCATATCAGCGAATGCACAGTGGCATTCGCTGATATGAACTATTAATGACCATCTGCCATACAATGTCCCCTCTACAGAGAATATGTATTCAGGATTTTGATAGCAAACTGCATATATATATATATATATATATATATATATATATATATATATATGTGTATGTATATATATATATATATATATATAAAATGGAAACTTCCCTTCCAGTCTTAATTATCCTGCTATGCCTCAGTGAAATAAGGTATAATCCCACATGGAATTATAAACCCCAAATTTTGGTAAGAAAAATGGTTTCATGTCAAAAGAAATAAACTAACAGCCACAAATTCACAAAATCACAAAACAGTAAGGGAAAACCAGTAACAAAGAAGCTTGTCAAATAAGAACCCACAACTGACCATACTAGCACAAATAAAAGTCAATAAATAAATAAAGGAAAACAAATACTATAAAAGGTGAGACCTCCTGCATCTCTCATGTAGGTACTTCATCTCTTTCACCCCCCTTACTTCATAGTTAGAAAAGGATGGACAGAAGCCAAGTATTTTGAAAGGGCTGTCTCATTCTACATCTCGTGTTCCATTCTACAGTTAGTTCTAACTCTCACAAGCCTTCCCCTTTGTTTTTGTTGGTTCTGCACCTGAAAGGCAAAATAGTAAGCCCCTCCTCCTACATCTTCACCCACTGTCACTCCAAACGATGTAACAAACAGGAATACTCCAAAGTCATAAAACTAAACGAGATATCCTTATTCAAATTACTATTTTGCATTCCCTATGTCAAGCATAACATATTTTGCTTTTAATGTATATCTCACTTAATTATGAGATGTAATTATCAATGACATCATACTACTTTGTTTTATGCTATACTCCTGGGGGGGACTATACCAGCCACCTAGACATAAACTTCTTAGAAAGAAACCTTAGTGGGATATTGGTTTCTTGCATAATGAAAAAATTGAGAATTATCACTCTCTTGACATATGAAGAATGCAGCCTTATTTCTTGGTTTTAATTTCTCCAAGTCCTCTGGATTTCTAGTACCATGAATGATGCCACAGTATGAAGACAAGATTATCAATTTCAACAATTGGCTTAATTAAGTATTGGTGTCATTCAAAGGGGATCCAATGCCTGTCAGCCGGGGATGACATGCTCGACAAGCCACGATGCTTCGCTAGGGACGGCTTGCACCTGTCACCCCTGGGCTTTCGGATATTGGCAAAGGCTCTTGCTACCCCATAGTGCCTTTTTAGGCAAGGCTCAAAAGACAAACCCACCTCCATAGGTATCACAAGGGATAAGAAACTAAGAGTAATGCTACTCAACGCCAGAAATCTAAACCTCAAGATGCATGCACTTGAAACTCTCCTTAGCATGGAGAACATCGATATCTGTGCAGTAACAGAAACCTGGTTCAAGGCTCTCGAGAGCACCCCAGCACTACCAGGTTATACCTCATACCATGCTTTTCGCCCCAAACTTGGACCGAACCACAAAAGGAGGGGAGTATCAATATTACAAAGATACCCACACCTCCAGGTTGGTGGCACAGCACGAAGCATCAGAGACTATCCATGTGCAACTAACAGTGGGTAAAACTGATTTCCAGTTTAAAGCCTGCTACAGACCACCCTCCCAAACCCAGGAACCCCACTCGGCCTTCCTGAGAACACTGGAAAATATGAAGGTCTCTCCAAACACCATTATATTGGGTGACTTCAACTACCCAACCATAGACTGGGAGCATTACTCTAGCTCCAACACCCTAGCCCAAAGGTTCCTAGAATTTATAAACTCAAATGCTATGGAACAACTTGTTACCACTCCCACAAGAGGGGAAAACATACTGGACCTGATCATCAGCAACATGGGGACTCTATGCTCCAGACCAGAAGTGTATCCCTCACTGGTAAGATCAGACCATAAACTAATCTCACTGGATATTCACATCCCGACCCCACCCCATGCCCAGAAAACCACAGTGAAAAACTTCTCTAAAGCAAATTTCACACTCCTCAAAACCGAGGTGGAATCCTTCAAAGCCCCGGGCCTGTGGATAATACGGGCCAGACCACAAAATCCTTTATAAACACATTCTATGAACACCTTCAGGAATGCATGGATCATGCAATCCCAAATAAAACCAAGATCCAATCCTCCAAAGGCAGGCGTCCTGTCTGGTGGACCCCAGCCATAAACAAACTATACAATAGAAAGAGGAAGCTACTACATGACAGAGCAAAATCCCAAAAAGGGAAGGCATCTCTGATCAGTATTAGCAAAACTACGGGCACTCATAAAATCGCCTAAGGCCAGCTTGAGAGAAAAATTGCACAGGACACTAAGGATAATCACAAGGCTTTGTTTAGTTATGTTAGGAACCTGGGTGGGAATTCCCAGATATACTCAGAATTAGTCCAAAATGACAAAAAATTCACTGAACCCACAGACATTGCCAACATCCTAGCTGATAGGTTCAGCGCAAACTCCCCCCCCCCCCAAAAGGGCTAATATCTATCCCAGCAGAGTGCTGCCCCTGACATCTCAGATGCTCAGGTAAGAGCTGCCCTCTCCAAAGCAAGAAACACAGCATCAATGGGACCAGACGGTGTCCCGAGCTGCGTCCTACATGAACTCCAAGAAGAGCTAAACCCAAACCTAAAACTACTGTTCAATCTCAGCCTTACTACAGGATATGTACCCAAAGAGTGGCGTACAGCAACAGTGGTCCCTCTCCACAAAGGTGGTGCCTCAACAGATCCTGGAAACTATCGCCCCATAAGTCTCACTAGCTTGGTCTGCAAAGCTATGGAAAGGATCATCATGGACCTTATAAATAAAGATATTGGGGACCTACAGACACTGGATCCTACCCAGTTCGGCTTTGTTAAGGGCAGATCCTGCCACTTAAACCTGGTCGATTTCTTTGAAACAGTCACCTAGGCCATTGACAAGGGGAAGGTGGTCCACACAGCCTACCTGGACCTCGCAAAAGCCTTCGATACAATACCCCACTCGGGCATTATAGATGAGCTCACCAGCTTAAATATAAACCCCTATGTCACTAGATGGGTTGCAAACTGGCTCAAGGACAGAACCCACATGGTTAGAATAGCTGGAGCCATGTCAGACTCCAAACCAGTTACAAGTGGCGTCCCACAAGGCTCAGTCTTGGGACCTCTCTTGTTCGGTATATATTTCTCAGAGGTACAGGCCAACATGGAAGGACTGTGGCTGACCAAGTTCGCAGATGACTGCAAACTGGGCGCCATAATAGACTCTCCAGCCGACACAAGCATCCTCCAAAAGGGCCTCATAGAAACAGACAACTGGTGACAGAGCCATGGCCTCAAGCTAAACGCCAAAAAGTGTATAGTCATCCCGTTTGGCAAAAACAAAGTGCCCACAAATTACCACATAGGTGGTAATCCATTAAGTACAGAAGAAGTAATTAGGGACCTGGGGACCCAAGTTGATAGCAATCTCTCATTTGACAACCACGTGCCAAAGTGGTTAGAAAAACATTTTATATAGCTCACCTAATCATGAAGGGATTCACATCTAGATCAGGGGAGGTCATTGTGCCTCTTTACTCATCCCTCATTGGGCCCATAATTGAGTACAATGCCCCTTTTGGGATGTACCTTACCAGACACCTGCAGCAACTGGAAAGACCCCAAAAGTACCTCACCAAGAGGATCAAGGGGCTCAAACAGATGCCGTATGCTGCCCGGTTAAAGAAACTCCAGCTCTACTCAGTGGCATACCGCCTGCTCAGAGGTGATCTGTGCCTGACGTATAAAGCCATGTCCAACCCGGAATTAATGGACATGCTGCACCTCAGAAAATCCAAATCCCATCGAGCCACGTGCTCGAGGGACTTAAACCTCAGCACTGAAATAAATAGGACATGCTGGAGGGACAGATTCATAACCCAGAGGCTCCCTTCACTCTGGAATAAAATCCCAGTCCAGGTTAGGCAGAGTCCCTCATTGACTCTCTTCAAGAGGAATCTTGATGAGTGGATGGGAGATCAGGTTTACCCGGGTATCACTTCTGTGTCACTGTTAGACAGAGGCACAGTATACTAACCTCGAAAAAGGGCATAGCAAAATTAATTTAAAATGGGTGGCAAAAGCCATACACACTCTGGCTAGGCTTATAAATGCCCTAGGGCAGATAGCCTAGTATGAACCTATGAACCTATGATGGGAATGAACCCCATTCCTAAGTCAAAGTATAATTAAAGTTCATGAAATTAGCATGGTTTCATTCTCTGATATTAGACAAAAGTGCTCTTCTCAGCATCCACAATGTGCCCAGAACTGACTTCTTCTGTAATTCATATGGAGTTACTTGCATTGGTAGCTTATCTAAATACAACTGTTACATTTTTCTTATGAGACCCATTTTTCAAGGATGAGGAAGTGATGGGGAGGTATGGTGTTAAGGAGAGGAATTCAGAAGGTCAGATGGTTGTGGATTTTGCGAAAAGGATGGACATGGCTGTGGTGAATACATATTTTAAGAAGAGGGAGGAGCATAGGGTGACGTACAAAAGTGGAGGAAGATGCAAACAGGTGGATTATATCCTATGTAGGAGGGCCAGTCTGAAGGAGATTGGAGACTGTAAAGTGGTGGCCGGAGAAAGTGTAGTTAGGCAGCATAGGATGGTGGTTTGTAGGATGATGTTGGTGATCAAGAAAAGGAGGAGAAGTGTGACGGCAGTACCGAGGATCAAATGATGGAAGTTAAAAAATGGTGATTATGAGGTGGAGTTCAGGGAACAGTTAAGACAGGCACTGGGAGGCAGTGATGAGTTACCAAATAGCTGGGTAACTACAGCAGAGCCGATAAGGGAGACCACTAGAAAAGTGCTTGGTGTGACATCTGGTCAGAGGAAGGAGGACAAGGAGACCTGGTGGTGGAACAAGGAAGTACAGGAGAGTTTACAGAGAAAGAGGTTGGCGAAGAAGTGGGATTGTCAGAGAGATGAAGAAAGTAGACAGGAGTATAAGGAGATGAGGTGCATGGTGAAGAGAGAGGTGGTGAAGGCTAAGGATAAGGCATACGAAGAGTTGTATGAAAGGTTGGACACTAAGGAGTGAGAAAAGGATCTGGCTAGACAGAGGGACCGAGCTAGGATAGATGTACAGCAGGTAAAGGTGATAAAGGATAATGAGGGAAATGTACTTACAAGTGAGGGGAATGTGTTGAGCAGATGGAAAGAGTACTTTGAGGGGCTGATGAATCAAGAGAATGAGACAGAAAGAAGGTTGGATGATGTGGGGTTTGTGAATCAGAAAGTGCAATGGATTATCAAGAAGGAAGTAAGGACAGCTATGAAGAGGATGAAGACTGGAAAGGCTGTTGGTCCAGATGACATACCTGTGGAAGTATGGAGGTGTTTAGGAGAGATGGCAGTGGAGTTTTTAACCAGATTGTTTAATGAAATCTTGGAAAGTGAGATGATGCCTGAGAATTGGAGACGTTGTTTAATGAAATCCTGGAAAGTGAGATGATGCCTGAGGAATGGAGAAGAAGTGTTTTGGTACCGATTTGTAATAATAAGGGGTGATGTGCAGAGCTGCAGTAACTACAGAGGGATAAAACTGACCAGCCACAGCATGAAGTTATGGGAAAAAGTAGTGGAAGCTAGGTTAAGAAAGCAGGTGATGATTAGTGAACAGCAGTACGGTTTCATGCCAGGAAAGAGCAATACAGATGCGGTGTTTGCTCTGAGAGTGTTAATGGAGAAGTATAGAGAAGGTCAGAAGGAGTTGCACTGTGTCTTTGTGCACTTGGAGAAAGCATATTACAGGATGTCTAAAGAGGAGTTGTGGTACTGTATGAAGAAGTTAGGAGTGGCAGAGAAGTATGTAAGAGTGGTACACGACATGTATGAGGGTAGTGTGACAGTGATGAGATCTGCGTTAGCAGTGACAGATGCGTTTAAGGTGGAGGTGGGATTACATCAAGGATCAGCTCTGAGCCCTTTCTTATTTGCAATGGTGATGGACAGGTTGACAGACGAGATCAGACTGGAGTCCCCGTGGACTATGATGTTTGCAGATGACATTGTGATCTGTAGTGAGAGTAGGAAACAGGTTGAGGGGGCCCTGGAGAGGTGGAGATATGCTCTAGAGAGGAGAGGAATGAAGGTCAGCAGGACTAAGACAGAATATATGTGTGTGAATGAGAGGGAGGATAGAGGAATGGTGAGGATGCAATGAGTAGAGGTGGCGAAGGTGGATGAGTCTAAATACTTGGGATCAACAGTTCAGAGTAATGGTGAGTGTGGAAGAGAGGTGAAGAAGAGAGTACAGGCTGGGTGGAGTGGGTGGAGAAGAGTGTCAGGAGTGATTTGTGACAGAAGAGTACCAGTAAGAGTGAAAGGGAAGGTATACAAGAGGATAGTGAGACCAGCTATGTTATATGGGTTGGAGACGGTGGCATTGACAAAAAGGCAGGAGTCAGAGCTGGATGTGGCAGAGTTAAAGATGTTAAGATTTGCACTGGGTGTGATGAGGATGGGCAGGATTAGGAATCAGTATATTAGAGGGTCAGCCCAGGTTGGACAGTTTGGAGACAAAGCCAGAGAGGCGAGATTGTGTAGGTTTGGGCATGTGCTGAGGAGGGATGCTGAGTATATTGGGAAAAAGATGCTAAGGATGAAGCTGCCAGGTAATATGAAAAGAGGAAGGCCTAAGATAAGGTTTATGGATGTGGCGAGAGAGGACGTGCAGGTGATTGGTGTGACAGAGCAAGATGCAGTGGACAGGATGAAATGAATGATTCGCAGTGGCAACCCCTAACGGGAACAGCCCGAAGAAGAAGAAGAAGAAGAAGAAGAAGAATTGGAATTGCCTGGGGATCTTTCTTCCACACTGCCCTCATTTCTACTACAAATATTGGTATTTTATGATTTTGTGTCTCTGTATGCAATATTGTAATCACAGGGCGTAGCAATGTCCTTTCATGGACTACTATATATCTTTTTTTCCTCTCATCTATTTTTTGAACTGTTGGTAGTGGACAATCCCATGTGATATAAACTTCATCATTCTCTATAATACTTTGTGGCTCATATTTCCAATGCTTCTCTGCTGCTTCAGTATTGTAATGTTTACACAATCCCTAATGCAACAATCTTGCCACATTATAATGCCTATCAGTATACAGGCCCTCTGTCATTAGTGTATTACAAAACCAAACCAAAAACGGCAACACTGCGGTGAACCATGTAAGGAAAAAAATCAATAAATACAAAAATAACCAAACACAGAAACGCTTCCAATGATTTATTGAAACAAAGATGAATAGAATGCAAAGCTTTTGGCTATCGCCTACTTCAGTGCTAATAATCAACTAATTAAACACATTCAATTTATATTAAAATAAAAATATCATATGACACAGCCAACCAATAAGGATAAATCTAGTAGATTAAAACCAGTAATTAATAAAAAACTAGTGTAGGCACATTTGTTTCTTAAGTAAAACAGGTTGCAAACTGACTGTATTATTTAACCCTGGGGGTTTATCTGCTTTAAGTCTCAATATCCAAGGATACTCGTTTTCCAAAACAATATTAATATCACCCCCTCTAATATTTTTACAAACCATACTAATAACTTTAAATCTAAATTGATGAGTAGAAACATTCTTCTCAAAATGCTTTGCTAATGCATTTGTTAAAATACCTCTCCTTGTGTCAGGCTTGTGCTCTGTAATATGATCTTTAAACTTATGGCTACATTTTCCAGCTTAAAAAATATAAGCATTTTAAGCATGTGACTAAATAAACATTATACAATGACCCCCCATTAATATTCAAATCAGAGTTATAGTAATGGAAAAAGGGACTTTTCCAATACTATAACTCTTTTTTACAGCAACGGACAACGCAAGATCTCCATTGCTTCACAGTGTCTCGCTAAGTTAAACGAGTTTAACATAGCGAGACAGCTTTAAAAAAAGCAACGGAGATCTTGCTTTCTCCGCTGTTTTCAAAACTGTCTCACTATGTTAAATGGGTTTAACATAGCGAGACAGCTTTAAAAAGCAACGGAGATTTCCGTTGCTTTTTTTAAAGCTGTCTCGCTATGTTAAACACATTTAACATAGCGAAACAGTTTGTGAAAAGCAACGGAGAACTTGCTTTCTCTGTTGCTTTTGCCCACAGCTCTGATGTACTGCTTAGGCATATGCATGCGCAGTACATCAGAACTGCCGCAGAATACCAGACAGCTGCGGAAGGGCAGCAAGGAGGCATTATACAATGCCATTATTTAACAAAAATAATTATTTTTTTTTCTTAAATAATGTCATTGTATAATAGCAATAACCCACACCTGGGTGTGGTAATGCTGGATTTACCCACGGTTGGCTTTGTTTGGCCACTCGGGCTTCGCCCTCGTGACCAAACCACACCAACCATGGGTAAATCTAGCATTACCCACACCCAGGCGTGGGTTATTGCTATAATATAAGATGTATTGCAGGTGGCATAACAGCAGAACTCAAAGGTTTTTCCTGTTATTGGATGTATAAATGAAGAACAATTAATAATATCTTTACAAAAACTGCAACAATAGCAGGGTAATGTTTCCCATTTATTATGAACATTAACAACTTTCTCAGTTCTCATGTCCTTGTAACATAACCTTCTCTTTAAATTTTTTTCAGTTCTATATACAAACCTTAGTTCATCCTCTAAAAATTGCTTCAGCTCAGGCATGGTCATTAAAGTTTTCCAGTTCTTTTGTATTACTTTCTTGACATCTCTTGTTCTGTTATTAAAAGTAGTCACGTGTCTTAGTTTGTTATTATTCGATAATGTATTTTTATTAATATCTGACATAACATCCCTTGTCTAGTTTACAGAACCTGGATTTGCCTGTTTCTCCCACATGTTCAATGAATTTTGTAAGCCAATGAATAAGTAATCTACTGTCCAGGGCCACCAATATTACCCTTTCATCATTTGGTTTAAATTCACTTCTCCTTAACTGTGTCAGATCCTGTTTAACATGATTTTTTTCCAGGAGTTTTCTGTACTTGCAACTATATTTATGCCTCCTGAATAGGAGTGGTCATTAAAAAGAAGATGAAATGTAATAAGATATATATAAATGGAGTTCTGAAGCTACTTTAGAGATGAATGCATCGTTAATCCTAAAAACTACCTCATCCTTATAGAAAAATATGTGGCCTTTGTTCATTAAAATTGCCTGAAGCTCTTTATTTCTTACAGCTTAAGTAACAACTGCCAGAAAAAGGAATTTTCTTGAGTCAAAAATGTCTTGTCTGCACTGGCTAATAAGTCAAAGGAAAAGATGGCAAATCACCACAATAATTATGTGCCAGCTTCAGATTAGCCCCACCCTAGGATGGTGCAGGTATACAGTTTCATTCAATAACTTTTAACAATAGTGAAAGATGAAACAGAAGCATCCTTGGGTACCAAGAAATGTGAAGTCAGTGTAGCAATGAACTTTGCCTATAATTACACCCATTTGCCAGACTTCTCAGCTACATTTTAGTACAAGTTATACTTTTCTATTTATAGGATCATAAGATCATAGGAGGTTACTAGGCTAATGGCCCTGGGGCCCTTACAAGCCTAGCTAATAGTTTATCCCCAAAAAAGAACCCTCAGTCAGTACCTGTCGCCCCTGTCAATGAAGAACAAAGGTGGAACCACTGGGACAAACTTGTGGTTTCCCATCCACTCATCAAGGTTGCGTTTGAAGAGGGTCAGAGAGGTACTCTGTTTGACATGTATGGGAAGTCTATTCTAGAGATGGGGCAGCCTCTGGGAGACACACCTGTCAGTCCAGCAGGTTTTGTTGATATTGCATATTAGATTTAGGCCTATCGAGTGGGTAATGCATGAGGAGTTAGACTTACGGATATGGAGCATCTCTAGTAGGGCAGGGTCTGATATTGCCTTGCAGGCGAGACACAGACCACCTCTGAGCAATCTGTATGATACCGAGTAGAGTGATAGTGATTTGAGCCTGTCCACATAGGACAGATGTTGGAGGCCATGAATTCTCTTTGTGAGGTATTTCTGTGGCCTTTCCAGTTGGTGAAGGTGTTTGGAGAGGTACATACCAAATGGGGCATTATACTCAATTATAGGCCTAATGAGGGAGGAGTACAGAAAGGTAATAACCTCCTTTTCGCTGGATGCAATCTCTTTACTTATGAGATGAACCAAGTAAAAGGCTTTTCTGACCACTGCATCCACATGATGATCGAATGTGAGATTGTTGTCAACCTGAGTACCCGGGTCTCTCACCACAGGTTGTGTGCTTAGGGTGTTGCCATTGATGTGGTAATCAGTAGGGGCTGTGTTTTTGCCAAATGGTATGATAATACATTTTTTTTGCATTTAACTTAAGGCCATGACTTTGGCACCAGTTATGTGTAGCTGTGAGACCCTCTTGCAGTATGTTACCATCATTTGGAGAGTCAGTGACAGCACCCAACTTACAGTCATCCACAAACTTGGTCAGCTACAGGCCCTTAGTCTTTGCCTGGACCTCTGAGAAGTAAATGCAAACAGTAGGGGTCCCAGGACAGATCCCTGGCAAACACCATTTTTGATAGTTCTGCTGCCGGGGATGGGGGCACCTATTTTGACCTTGTGGGTTCTATCGGTGAGCCAGCTGGCCACCCACCTGATGAGACAGGGATTTATGCCAAGTTGTGTTAGCTTTTTGATTATGCCCAAGTGGGGGATTGTGTCAAAGGCCTTACCCAAGTGAAGGTAAGCTGTATGTACTGACTTTCCCTCAACTAGGACCTTGGTGACAGTCTTAAAGAAATCAATGAGGTTCAATACATAAGATCTGCCCCTGGCGAATCCGAATTAGGTGGGGTCAAGTGCTTGGAGATTGCCTATGCCCTTGTTTATGAGATCCATAATAATATGCTCCATGGCTTTACAGATCAGACTTGTCAAGCTAATGGGGTGATAGTCTCCCGAGTCAGTAGTGGCACCACCTTTGTGCAAGGGGATGACAATGGCAGTTCTCTACTCTGCTGGAATGAAGCCTGTAATGAGGCTGTGGTCGAATAGGGTGCTCAATGGCAAAGCTAGTTCTTGCTGCAGATAGTGCAGAATACAGCCTGGGATACTATCAGGTTTGATGGAAGCTGTGTTTTTTGCCTTGGATAGGGCCTTTAACACTTGATCTACAGAGATGTGAGGTGTGGGACAAGTATTGGGGATGTCAACTGGGCCTTTGGGGGGGGAGAGGACGGTGAAGTTTGTGCTAGCAGGTCAGCTAAGTAAACAGGATCAGTGTAACTGGTACCATTAAGTACTAACCTGGGCTTTGCCATGGATGTTTCTGATGTAACTGAAGAAGGACTTGTGGTTTCCCTTTGTTACAGAGGCTAGTTTCAACTCATAATTGGCTTTGAAGGTTTTCACTAGTGATATAATTTGCTTGTTGAGGCTGAGGAGGGAGATTTTCCAATTTGGAATTTGTTTCTTTTTACCCTTGGACAACAGTTTTTTCCTTTTGTTGTAAAGACTATTGATAGAGGATGTCCACCAGACAGGTTTGTGCTTCCTTGAGGAGCAGGTTTTAGTTGTGTTGCGTATGGCTGAGTCCATGCAGTTGTACGGGTGCTTGTATACTGCACTGGCATACTGTTCAGCATAGTTGTCTGCATCCTCTGAGGCGGAGGGCGGTGGTGTGAAGCTACTGATGCCATCCCTTAGGAGGTTATAGTCAACTTTTGAGAAGTTTTTTTAGCCTGGTTATGGCTGGGGAGGGGTTGGATGGGAAAGAAACTTCAAATGAGACAGACTGACGATCTGATCTCACTAGGGAAGAACATACTATGGGAGTGATGCAGTGGTCGCTCATGTTGGTGAGAACCAAGTTCAGAATGTTATCTCCCCTTGTGAGGGATGAGATGAGCTGGTCTAGTGCATTAGAACTGATGAAGTCAAGGAATCGTTGGGTGAGTACGTTAGTACAGGAATAGTTCACCCAGTCTATGGTGGGGTAGTTGAAGTCACCAAGGATCAGAGTGTTAGTGGGTACCTTGATGGAGTCAAGTAGGTCCAGGTAGGAGGAGTAGGTGTCCTGACTTACGCAGAGGGGTCTATAGCTGGCTATAACTGGATGGATGTCTTGCCAACTGTCAGTTGCACCTGGAGTAATTCCAGTGTATCATGCTGGCAAACCAGTCTGGAAGTATGCCTGTCCTTAATGAAGACGGAGACCCTACCACCCTTAGTCTTTCTGACCTCGTTTTTGGGGTTGGAAAGTGTGGAATGAGGTATAGCCTGGAAAGGCAGGGGTGCTCTCCACAGCCCTGAACCAAGTTTCTGTGACCTCACAGACATTGGCTTCTTCCAGTGTGAGGAGAGCCTCCATTGAGTGCATTTTCAGGTTAGGGCTCCTAGCATTAAGCAGCATGACCTTCAATTTGCTTTTTGACAGATCTTTTATGTTGGAAGATTTGTCTTTGGGACATAGCCTAAAAAGGGCACAATGGGGGAGTCAAGAGCCTTGGCCAAGATCTGGAACCCCAGGGGTGACAGGTGGAGGTCATCTCTGGCAAAACATTGAGGCCCATCAAACCAGGCAAACATATACTGGATTCTCTTGGAAAGACACCAGAAACTAAGCCAATTGTTGAAGTCAGTTATTTTTTGTTGTTACTGTAGTATCATTGTTGATGAAGGTAGGATGCTGCTTAGGGCTAGGGTCATACATGCCTACGACACAAACTCTGAGAGCTCAATCATGTCTCTCTTCATATAGTCCAGGGAGGTACATCTCAAGTCATTCACACCAACATGGACAATGACAAAGTCATACTTGTATCTGTTGTGGAGAGAAGTGCGTGCATAATGTGGCAGATTCTGGCACCTAACAAACAGCTGACCATGACCTTCTCCTTGTTGAGCCTGGTGAGGGGGACATCAGTATGTCTCACTATTAAGTTGCCAGTGACTAGTATGTTTGGCTTATTGTTATGCCTTATGGGCTGCTTTGGTTTATTCTTATGCCTAATGGGCTGTGTTTGTGAGACACTGGTGTGTTGTCTATTGTATGTGCTGTGATTGGTGTTGTGTGTGGAATGTTTGTGAGTTTATTGAAGACCCCTGCATAGGTATGTGTGTGTTGTGCTTGGCTCTGTGATGTGGATGGTGTGGTGTTTGTGCTGGCAATCCCCTCTTTGTCAGGAGTACTGACTGTGGTGTGAGAGAGCATGGATTCCAGCTTACTGATGTAGATGCATTTCTCGCATGTAGAAGAATTATGTGCTAGGAGGAGAGGACTGTCCGTGAACATGAAACAGTTGCTACACTGTCTCAGTATGCCCATGTCAACCAGGCTGGCAGGAGAAAGTGATGTAGGGTTGCCACCTTTTCAAATGCCCAAAGTGGGACATTTTTGGTACAAACATCAGATTTTGCAGGGCAAATCATACCCACGGCCAGTACAAATGACAGAACTTCACTTTTTTTCCTAAATAAAAGCTTATTCTTGTAGTATTTTCGTTGCTTGTTCTGATTCTTATAACATTTAGGTGTCTCAGATACAGAATAACTGTTTTATGCAACTATTACATAAAATATAGGAAATATTTTTTCCTAAAATCTCAGGACATTTGGGATTTTTTCAATTTTTTTGCAGGACACAACTGCCCAAAGAGGGACCGTCCCTCGCCAAGTGGGACAGGTGGTAAGCCTAAAGTGATGGGAATTGTCCAGACATAGTGTTCTGAATACTTGGTGGACTTTTGGACAGCAGGATTTGATAAGGGTTTGTCCACAAGAGTGTAGACCACAAAAAAAACTAAATGTAGAATAACTGGCCTGAAGCACAAGTGATAAAACCAAAATTGAGATGCTTTAAGACAGCAGGCAAATTTAATCAGGCTACTAACAAGCAGTAATAAATGCAGAATAAGAGCACTTGAACACTTAAGAGCACACAGAACAGCAAAATAAGGTAATAAAGTAGGTTGAACACAGTTTAAGAACAGTTGCAGCTGAATGAAGTATAATTTTTTTTTGTTTTGTTTAAATGAAGAAGGGGGAAACAGAGCAAGATTAAGAGACTACTGGGGTTGTCCTTCCCAAATGCTCTCTCTGTACACAGTAGATAGAGCTGATGAGCTGGGACTGGTAGGGGTGTCTGAAATCAAAGAAGCAAGGGGGTAGTCCTTCCCAAATGATCTCACTGTACTCAGTTAAGTGCGCAAATGAGATGGGTCCAGGAGAAGTGCCCAAACACAATTCCAAAGCCACCAAGTTTAAAGGGACAATCCCAATGTTTAATATTAGGGTCTGAGTTAAGCTGACAGAAGTCATGCCCACTTTGACACGTCACTTTCATTCCCACCCACAGTGTAATTTTACTTTTAAATAGCCTGTAAATCCACAGTTCCAGTCTTGTTTCAACTCCCAGGCTAAACTAATAGTTGGATTTGTTTTCCTGTCAGACTTACATTGGATTGGGAACTATGCCCCCAGCTCCTAGCTCATATTTAAAATAAAGAAAGCTGTGCCAGGGAAAAGGGACACCAGTGTATGCTAATTTTTACATTTTGCATCACTCATGCTTATACAGGTGTACAAGCAGCCCCCTCATAAAAAATAGTGCATTTATCCAGTAGTATTCAGAAATCAGCACATATCAAACTAGAAGATGAAAAAAGAACAGAAGAGTGTGTCTACTAATGCTCCAACCTTCTGTCACACACTTACTTTCTATGGAATTACTAGCAGGTCAGAAAGTCACTACACCAGGATAGTATTCAGATATCAGAATACAGTAAAACATGAAAGAAAGAGAAATATGGTTTCTACTACTGTTTGCCTGACTCAGATGCTTTCTATAGGTAGAAGTCATGTCATAAAATTGTTGTAGATGACCAGGATTCACAATCAGTACATAATAAAATATGAAATGAAAGAAAGAAAAAACTCTTGTTTACTAATGTTTTAAAAGCCTTGCAGTACTGATGTGCTTTCTAGAGTAGCAGCAGCAGTCAGGTCATAAAATGCCTGAAAGGCTACTTTTCTCAATGGGTAAAATGCACAGATTAAAATAATGAATGGCTGTCAGTGAGAGCCGTTGTCAGTGCAACTGCAATTTAAGATGGAATTTGGCTAACACCTTTGAAACTTCCTTCAGGGACTCTTCCCCCACCCCTGTCAGCCAAAAGTGAGCATGCTCACAAAAGCAAACCTGGAATGCAAACAAAGGCTGAATTACAGAGAGAGAGAGAGAGAGAGAGTGAGAGAGAGAGAGAGAGAGAGAGAGAGAGAGAGAGAGAGAGAGAGAGAGAGAGCGAAATTGCAGATCGGTCACAGCCAAGAGAGAGAGAATGATTGCAGATCGGTCACAGCCAGCCAAAAAGCTCTGATATTGAGCACAAATAAGTATACAAGAAAATTACAAATTATATTTTGTTTAACCTGAAAGAAGGATATAATACTGCTCTTGGTGGCATAAAAAGAAAAAACTGGTGGAATTTTAAGATAAGTAAGTATACCCTTAAGTACATTCCCCTAAGACATTAAGGGTCAGATTCTGAGCTTCATTGATAACATTTGCCTTAGTAGATGACCTTGCAAAAACTTGACAGTTGAAAAAAGTGGAAGAGGTGATAGAACCATGTATGTATAGGTCAATGTATACACTTGAGAGTCATTGTTCCTGGACTCTGAACTACCAAGAAAGAAAATTCCATTTCTAAATAACTCATATATACTGCCCCCCAACAAGATGCCCTGGAACTTGGAGGTTTGCAACAAAAGATGGGAGTTATCCAGATGACCTATCAAGTTTAACCATTTGTCAAAATAGGTCTTGTGTTAGAGATTTTATAAATGCCACTTACATGAAATCTAAAGGTACCTGCTTAGAGCATCTGTCTGTATCTTGAATATTTTCAATGTATTTACTCTAACCAAGGCATAGTGTTTACCAGCTTTACATTTTTAAAGCTTTTACACAGTCAAACGTATATTGTTAACCATGAACTGTTCACATAAAATCTGTTTGTAGTATTTTTGTTAGAACCTGCACATTTCTATATGCCCCCATTTCCCAAATGACCAGCACAGTTCCCATCAGATACCACTCTGCCCTTCTGCCATATCCCTATCACTGGCTATGCTCACTGCTCCTTACCGACTAATCCCCAGACCCTGATTTCTTCAGAAGCTCAGCCTTTCTTCTACTTGCATTAAGGGTTAAATATCAAGGCTTCAGTGACATGAGGCAAGTCAACAGGTTTGGATGCTCTTGACTACTTGGTAATTGGTAAGGCTGTCTAACAGTGAGAACTGCAGTGCACAGTGATATGCAGCTTACAATACTCATGTTTATACATGCAGTGCAAAGGACACCTGTAATGCTCCCCACCCAGTTTTAAAGCACTGTTTTTATGTAAGGCTTCTAACTTCCACCAGGGGTTATTGTTACACAGAAGAAGATTCTGTGCTTTACCCGAGGGACAAAGGTCCATGCCAGCAGACTCTTCTTCATATGTCTCCTGGCTAAGTGTCTCAGTGACTCAGCGTCAGCAGTGCTGAAGGATGTCTTACCTCTGAATGTACTTGAAATTCCCTCATTGAAACTGTCAGCTACTCTGTCAATTTATTACCTCCTTTCTTGAATTTACAAATTTCTTACATAGATTTTATCTGTCAGAGACCACATGGACAACAACCTCTCAAATGCTGTATTCCCCACTGAACTCCAATTTTAAGTCTTGCAGCAGTGTCTGCCCATCTGCAAGTGATGACCAGCCTTATTTCTGCTCTCTTATTGGTCTAGCTTCAGTACGGCATTCATCTAATGAAATACAAGCTTCCTGGACTGTATCAGCAGTTGAGCAGTGCAATAACTAGTTTTGATGGATGGTACTTTACGTCATAGTATTTGAAACCAGAATGGACATTAATCTCTGTAAGAGGATAGACACTTAGCAATGGAGTGAATCTGTAGATGGTTAAAGGTAGGAAAGTTATTTCATTTTTGTATGCAGTTATGTATACAGACAGCGAGAGAATCATACTTGTCAGACAGGATAGACTGATGGAACAGACTGTACTCTAATAGCAGACTGTTACATCTGTTATCATGTTCTTAGCACTACATTTGTTTATTGTGCTGTCCCTCACCTTCCAGCAAGTTGTGCCTCCATTTCTTCGCTAGACAGAGCACCATGCTCAAAATGTAATTAGCCCGCTCGTTTGTATTACATGCACTACTTTTTTTTTTTCTTTCTCAAAACTCACAGAAATGAGTACACATGAAGAAATATTCAGAAGGTACTAAAAATAAAGAGAATGGAAATCTGTCAACAGATACAATCTTTTTTTTTATATTATTTTTCTCTTCATACCTGCCAGCCACATTAGTCTTGAGCCTATTTATGTCCTGTGTATCCCCAGAATGGGGGTAAGAACTGACCACAGAGGCTATCATGCAAGCAGCCATGGAGATTGTTTGTGACCTTGCCAGCATCCCAGCAATGATATAATTTCTAATGAGGCCTTAGCCCCACCACTGGTGACTGATGTAAGTACCTATGTTACCATGGGGCACCTTATGCCCTATCCAGGTGTGTGTGTGTGTGTGTGTGTGTGTGTGTGTGTGTGTGTGTGTGTGTGTGTGTGTGTGTGTGTATATGCTTGCTAGCATACACTATAAAGGCTACAGTCACTGATGTGGGATCACTAAGCCTGTGTACCCAGTCCTAACCATTTATGCATGGTGCAAATCTCTACATGCTTGATGGTGATCAGCCAACTGTAACCACTGCTCCCTCCCCCCTGGATGGAATGCCGGCATTGACCACTCACATCCATCCTCTCCTCCTGTCTCTTCCAGCACCTGAAACACTCTTTTGAACTTAGGTCAGCTTCCATGTGACTCAATCTGGGACAACAACAGCTGAAATTGTAAGTGTATACTTACACTGTGATGAATGCAATGTGACCTTTGCTACATAGTTAATGATATATGAACTAAACCAGAACAATAGCAGCAGTGTAGTTTGTACACTGACTACGAGTTCATAACACACTGCTTTAAACAAAGAATGTCTCTGCAGTAAACTTTGTTGTCTGTTTGACAAATGCATGTAAAATGTAAACAAAACAAGCAGTAGAACAGGGTTAGTAATATTTTAGCAAAAGATATATGGGGGTCTATATCACTTCAGCAAAGTGACAGTTCAGCGAACAGCTTTTCATTGGAAATGCCGTTCATTGAAATCCACTCTTGTGGGGGGCTGCACCCCCCACACCCCCTGCTAATTATATATACCAACCCCGAGCTCATACTACAGTGGGGAAAGGGCAAATTTCCCGATCCTCACTGTACAGTGATCTCAATATGAACAGTTTGATGTAAGTGAACCGAAAATGCTGTTCGCTGAACTGAATTTTTGCTGAAGTGATATAGACCTAATATATGGAGCCTCCGGAGGGTGTGATTTACTGCATATTTCTTGCATGCTGTGAATTTATGTACATGAAAAATTTAAGTAAGTTGGTTCTGAATCTACTGTTATACTTTTGATGGCCCCTGCTATGATTTTGAAGGATGACAGCTGGA